>NC_090373.1:26527027-26759527 GCF_036365525.1 Heterodontus francisci
GTTATAACACTATAGGGGCCATTCTATACCCACACTGGGAGGGGGGATAGGGTAAAAACAAAATTGGACCAATTCTATCCCACACTGGGTGTGGGCATAGGGTTATAACACTATAGGCCTCATTCTATAACCACACGGGGAGTGGGGATAGGGTTATATCACTATAGGGGCCATTCTATACCCACACTGGGAGGGGGGATAGGGTAAAAACAAAATTGGACCAATTCTATCCCACATTGGGAGTGGGGATGGTTTTATAACACTATAGGGCCCATTCTATACCACACTGGGAGTGGGGATAGGGTTATAACACTATCGGGCCCATTCTATACCACACTGGGAGTGAGGATAGGGTTATAACACTATAGGCCCCATTCTATAACCACACTGGGACTGGGGACGGTGTTATTACACTATAGGGCCCATTCTATTCTCACACTGGGACTGAGGATAGGGTTATCACACGAGAATGCCCACTCTGTACCACAGTGGGAGTGAGGATCGGTTAAGAACACTATAGGGCCCATTCTATATCACACTAGGAGTGAGGATAGGGTTATAACACTATAGGGCCCATTTTATACCCCACTGGGAGAGGGGATCAGTTTATAATACTTCTGGGCCCATTCTCGACAACACTGGGAGTGGGGATGGGGTTATAACACTATCGGGCCCATTCTATACACACTGGGAGTGGGGATAGGATTATAACACTATTGGGCCCATTCTATATCACACCAGGAGTGAGGATAGGGTTATAACACTATAGGGCCCATTTTATACCCCACTGGGAGAGGGGATCAGTTTATAATACTCCTGGGCCCATTCTCGACAACACTGGGAGTGGGGATGGGGTTATAACATTATTGGGCCCATTCTATACACACTGGCAGTGGGGATAGGGTATTAACACTATGCGGCCCATTCTACACCCACACTGGGAGTGGGGATAGGGTTATAACACTATCGGGCCCATTCTATACACACTGGGAGTGGGGATAGGATTATAACACTATAGGGCCCATTCTATACCCACACTGCGAGTGGGGATAGCGTCATAACACTATAGGGCCCATTCTATACCCACACTGGGAGTGGGGATAGGGTTATAACACTATTGGCCCCATTCTATACCACACTGGGTGTGGGGATAGGGTTATAACAATATAGGACCCATTCTATACCACACTGGGAGTGGGGATAGGGTTATAACACTATAGGGCCCATTCTATACCACACTGGGAGTGGGGATAGGGTTATAACACTATTGGCCCCATTCTATGCCACACTGGGAGTGGGAATAGGGTTATAACACTATCGGACCCATTCTATACAGCACTGGGAGTGAGGATAGGGTTATAACACTATAGGGCCCATTCTATACCACACTGGCATTTCTTTCTTTTGGGCCTCCTTATCTCGAGAGACAATGGATACGCGCCTGGAGGTGGTCAGTGGTTTGTGAAGCAGCGCCTGGAGTGGCTATAAAGGCCAATTCTGGAGTGACAGGCTCTTCCACAGGTGCTGCAGAGAAATTTGTTTGTTGGGGCTGTTGCACAGTTGGCTCTCCCCTTGCGCCTCTGTCTTTTTTCCTGCCAACTACTAAGTCTCTTCGACTCGCCACAATTTAGCCCTGTCTTTATGGCTGCCCGCCAGCTCTGGCGAATGCTGGCAACTGACTCCCACGACTTGTGATCAATGTCACACGATTTCATGTCGCGTTTGCAGACGTCTTTATAACGGAGACATGGACGGCCGGTGGGTCTGATACCAGTGGCGAGCTCGCTGTACAATGTGTCTTTGGGGATCCTGCCATCTTCCATGCGGCTCACATGGCCAAGCCATCTCAAGCGCCGCTGACTCAGTAGTGTGTATAAGCTGGGGATGTTGGCCGCTTCAAGGACTTCTGTGTTGGAGATATAGTCCTGCCACCTGATGCCAAGTATTCTCCGAAGGCAGCGAAGATGGAATGAATTGAGACGTCGCTCTTGGCTGGCATACGTTGTCCAGGCCTCGCTGCCGTAGAGCAAGGTACTGAGGACACAGGCCTGATACACTCGGACTTTTGTGTTCCGTGTCAGTGCGCCATTTTCCCACACTCTCTTGGCCAGTCTGAACATAGCAGTGGAAGCCTTACCCATGCGCTTGTTGATTTCTGCATCTAGAGACAGGTTACTGGTGATAGTTGAGCCTAGGTAGGTGAACTCTTGAACCACTTCCAGAGCGTGGTCGCCAATATTGATGGATGGAGCATTTCTGACATCCTGCCCCATGATGTTCGTTTTCTTGAGGCTGATGGTTAGGCCAAATTCATTGCAGGCAGACGCAAACCTGTCGATGAGACTCTGCAGGCATTCTTCAGTGTGAGATGTTAAAGCAGCATCGTCAGCAAAGAGGAGTTCTCTGATGAGGACTTTCCGTACTTTGGACTTCGCTCTTAGACGGGCAAGGTTGAACAACCTGCCCCCTGATCTTGTGTGGAGGAAAATTCCTTCTTCAGAGGATTTGAACGCATGTGAAAGCAGCAGGGAGAAGAAAATCCCAAAAAGTGTGGGTGCGAGAACACAGCCCTGTTTCACACCACTCAGGATAGGAAAGGGCTCTGATGAGGAGCCACCATGTTGAATTGTGCCTTTCATATTGTCATGGAATGAGGTGATGATACTTAGTAGCTTTGGTGGACATCCGATCTTTTCTAGTAGTCTGAAGAGACCACGTCTGCTGACGAGGTCAAAGGCTTTGGTGAGATCAATCAAAGCAATGTAGAGGGGCATCTGTTGTTCACGGCATTTCTCCTGTATCTGACGAAGGGAGAACAGCATGTCAATAGTCGATCTCTCTGCACGAAAGCCACACTGTGCCTCAGGGTAGACGCGCTCGGCCAGCTTCTGGAGCCTGTTCAGAGCGACTCGAGCAAAGACTTTCCCCACTATGCTGAGCAGGGAGATTCCACGGTAGTTGTTGCAGTCACCGCGGTCACCTTTGTTTTTATAGAGGGTGATGATGTTGGCATCGCGCATGTCCTGGGGTACTGCTCCCTCGTCCCAGCACAGGCATAGCAGTTCATGTAGTGCTGAGAGTATAGCAGGCTTGGCACTCTTGATTATTTCAGGGGTAATGCTGTCCTTCCCAGGGGCTTTTCCGCTGGCTAGGGAATCAATGGCATCACTGAGTTCCGATTTGGTTGGCTGTATGTCCAGCTCATCCATGACTGGTAGAGGCTGGGCTGCATTGAGGGCAGTCTCAGTGACAGCATTCTCCCTGGAGTACAGTTCTAGGTAGTGCTCAACCCAGCGGTCCATCTGTTTGCGTTGGTCAGTGATTATGTCCCCCGATTTAGATTTGAGGGGGGTGATCTTCTTGATGGTTGGCCCAAGAGCTCTCTTCATGCCATCATACATTCCTCTGATGTTTCCGGTGTCTGAGGCCAGCTGAATATGACTGCATAGGTGTTGCCAGTAGTCGTTTGCGCAACGCCTAGCTGTTCTTTGTGCAGTACTTCTGGCTGCTTTAAGTGCTGCGGATGTTAAATCGCTGGGGGCTTTCTTGTAGTTCAAAAGTGCAATGCGCTTAGCGGCTATGACAGGTTCCAGCTCTTCATTATGAGATTGAAACCAGTCTGCATTTCTCTTCGCACTTTTGCCATAGGTGGTCAAAGCTGACTCATAATTGGCGTCTCTGATGTGGGCCCACTTGGTCTCAGCATCCCCTGTGGGAGTGTTTTGAAGGGCTGTTACAAGTGAATTTAGAAATTTTTGTAACAGTTGTGGGTGAGAAATTCTGCTCGTGTTGATGCGCGGGTGGCCCTTCTGCTTGGAATGATGCAACTTCTTTGGTCTGAGTCTAACCTTGCTGCACACCAGGGAGTGGTCGGTGTCGCAGTCCGCACTGTGGAAGCTGCGTGTGATTTGAACACTGTTTAAGGCGGCTCGCCTTGTGACAATGAGGTCTAGCTGGTGCCCACGACGTGATCTTGGGTGCCTCCATGAAACCTGGTGACAGGGTTTAGTGTGAAAGAACGAGTTGGTGATGCAGAGGTTATGATAGGTACACAACTCAAGCAGTCTCTGCCCGTTCTCATTCATCCTTCCAACGCCATAGCGCCCAAGGCAGGAGGGCCATGAGTCATGGTCGGCCCCAACCCTGGCATTAAAGTCCCCCAGCAGGAATAGGTGTTCGGTGTTGGGGATGCTGCTAATGATGTTATGGAGTTGTTCATAGAACTGGTCTTTAGCTTCAGGTGCGGAACAGAGTGTTGGAGCATAGATGCTGAGTAGGTGTACTGGACCAGAGGTGGTGAGCAGTCGGATGGACAGTATGCGTTCCGAGCCATTTGAGGGAGGCTCTATCATGCTGAGCAAGGAGTTTCTGATGGCGAAGCCCACTCCATGCTGTCTTGGTTCTTCAGGATCCCTGCCCTGCCAGAAGAAGGTGTAGTCTTGCTCTGCTAGAGAGCCACTCGCGGGGAGGCGAGTCTCCTGAAGTGCTGCAATGTCCACATTGAGTCTACTGAGCTCGTTGTTAATGATGGCGGTCTTCCGAGAATCGTTGATTTGTGTAGGGTCTTCCGACAGGCCAGGACACATAGTTCTGACGTTCCAGCTTGCAAAGCGAAGGGCTGGTACCTTCTTTCCTTTTTTCATGTTGTTTGGTGCGGTATATCAGTCCACCTTTCGGGCAATGACCCTGAGCTCCAAGCACCCATTGAAGCAGGCAGACTGTGGCGGGACAGAACCTTATTGACCGGGGGCTGCCCGGTTTGAGGCGGGCGGTAGCTGTCCAGTGAGGTGCAATGACCTCTCCCACCGACAAAGGCAACCCGTGGCGCCCAGTTTCTACGCCAATTTATCTGGACTTATAACCCGTAACTGCTGCCTTCCGTGTTGTTTCAGTCGCTGTGAGGCAACTATGGAGTGACCTCTCCATGGCGCATGCCTGGGCAAATTTATGGAGGTTGAGAGTTGCCCAGTCGTCAAAACCCCCCTCTCGGCCTTTCTGGTGGGGTCCAAAGGAGTGCAGGACACGACGTTTGGCACCAGTATGGCTGCAGGAACTGCCGGAAACATGCCAAAGGTGACACATGACCGCCTACGGGGTTCCGCTCCGGATTTTCTGTTAGGGTTTACTCCCTTAGCCTTGGTCTCTCCCGAGACGCCCACAAGGCAGTGGGGTTGTTGGGGCCCCTACACAGGTGTAGGATGGTGCCGGTGGGAGGAGGGGATGCAAGGGGGAGGGGTAGAGGGAGGGGGTGGGGGGGGTGCAGGGGAAGGGGGTGCGGGGTGAAGATGGTGCGGGGGGGGGCGGGCTGGGACGGGGTTGTGAGGGGGTGAGCTGAGAGGGTGGAGCAGGGAAGGGGACGGGGGTGGGGGTGGGGGGGGGGTGGAAGGGGGGTAAAGGGGGGGGGGAGGGGGGGTGGAATCTGGTGCAGGTAATAAGCCATTTCCTCAGTGCCCACCATCGACGTCCGGAAAGCTCATCTACGTCCTTCGGGAGGTGAAGCATCATTTGGCAGACTTAGAGGTGATTACATTTGCTAAGGGTTTTTTTTTTGCAGTGGTTTAAATAAAGGCATGCAGCATTGCCGACAGTGCGCTGCAGATGCTCTCCGAGCCATCTCCCGCGGGCGCTTTGAAGTTGCGGCCGAGGGGGCCGCTCGTGGATGTTTTGGGTGTTCGGGGCACCTTTTCACAGGACTTCTCTCGGGTCCCGCAGCTCCTTCTTCACCTCAATGGACTTACCGCATGCCGTGGCTGCAGACACTCTGGACTGTGAAGACAGCAGGATCGGAGATTGAAGTATCGGCAGCTGTGCTCGTCAGTTTCATCCGGATCAATTTCATTGAGAAAACAAAGAGCAGGTGTGGCTGGGGGAGGGCAGTGGGCCCAGGTAACATACACTAAACTAACTGTTAACTTTTAGATAGGGCTAAAATGAACTGATTTAAAGAGCCAGGGGAATTTAAACAGTTTAAGAGGGCAGATTGGGGGAGAAAACGTTAGGGATGGGAGCAGATGGCCATGGATAGAGTTGAACAGCAAGGGAGCTTCCTAGGGAGCTTCCAGCCCAGGAGCCATCTTGAAAGCTTGTGGCTGGCATTTAGGATAGGGTTATAACACTATAGGGCCCATTCTATCCAACACTGGGAGTGCAGATAGGATTATAACACTATAGGGCCCATTCTATACCCACACTGGGAGTGAGGAAAGGGTTGTAACACTATCGGCCCATTCCATACTCACACTGGGACTGAGGATAGGGTTCGAACATGAAACGGCCCATTCTATACTCACACTGGGACTGAGGATAGGGTTATAACACTAGAAGGCCCACTCTGTACCACAGTGGGAGTGAGGATCGGTTAAGAACACTATAGGGCCCATTTTATATCACACTAGGAGTGTGGATAGGGTTATAACACTATAGGGCCCATTTTATACCCCACTGGGAGAGGGGATCAGTTTATAATACTGCTGGGCCCATTCTATACAACACTGGGAGTGGGGATGGGGTTATAACACTATAGGGCCCATTCTATACAAACACTGGGAGTGGGGATAGGGTTAGACCACTATGGGACCCATTCTATACCCACACTGTGAGTGGGGATAGCGTCATAACACTATAGGGCCCATTCCATACCCACACTGGGAGTGAGGATAGGGTTATAACACTATAGGGCCCATTCTATACACACACTGGGAGTGGGCATAGGGTCATAACACTATAGGGCCCATTCTATACCACACTGGGAGGGGGGATAGGGTTATAACAAATTTGGACCCATTCTATCCCACACTGGGTGTGGGGATAGGGTTAGAACACTATAGGGCCCATTCTATAACCTCACGTGGAGTGGGAATAGGGTTATAACACTTTAGGGCCCATTCTATATACACACTGGGATTGGGGATAGGGTTATGACACTATTGGGCCCATTCTAGACCACACTGGGAGTGATGATAGGGTTATAACACCATAGGCCCCATTCTATACCACACTGGGAGTGGGGATAGGGTTATAACACTATTGGCCCCATTCTATACCACACAGGGAGTGGGGATAGGGTTATAACGCTATCGGGCCCATTCTATACCACACTGGGAGTGGGGATAGGGTTATAACACTATTGGCCCCATTCTATACCACACAGGGAGTGGGGATAGGGTTATAACGCTATCGGGCCCATTCTATACCACACTGGGAGTGAGGATAGGGTTATAACACTACAGTGCCCATTCTATACCACACTGGGATTTAGGATAGGGTGATAACACTATAGGGCCCATTCTATCCGAAACTGGGAGTGCGGGTAGGGTTATAACACTATCGGGCCCATTCTGTACCCACACTGGGAGTGAGTATAGGGTTGTAACACTATAGGCCCATTCTATACTCACACTGGGACTGAGGATAGGGTTCTAACATGAAACGGCCCATTCTATACCCACACTGGGACTGGGGACAGGGTTAGAACACTATAGGGCCCATTCTATATAACACTAGGAGTGAGGATAGGGTTATAACACTATAGGGCCCATTTTATACCCCACTGGGAGAGGGCATCGGTTTATAATACTCCTGGGCCAATTCTGTACAACACTGGGAGTGGGGATGGGGTTATAACACTATAGGGCCCATTCTATACCACACTGGGAGTGGGGATAGGGTTAGAACACTATAGGGCTCATTCTATACCCACACTGGTAGTGGCCATAGGGTCATAACACTATAGGGCCCATTCTATACCACACTGGGAGGGGGGATAGATTTATAATAAAATTGGACCCATTCTAACCCACACTGGGAGTGAGGATAGGGTTATAACACTATAGGGCCCATTCTATACCCACACTGGGAGTGGGGATAGGGTTATAACACTAAAGGACCCATTCTATAACCACATTGGCAGTGGGGATAGGATTATAACAAAATTGGGCCCATTCTATCCCACACTGGGAGTGGGGATAGGGTTATGACACTTTTGGGCCCATTCTATACCCACACTGGGATTGGGGATAGGGTTATGACACTATTGGGCCCATTCTATACCCACACTGGGACTGAGGATGGGGTTATAACACTATCGGGCCCATTCCATATCACACTGGGAGTGAGGATAGGGTTATAACACTATAGGGCCCATTCTATCCCACACTGGGAGAGGGGATAGGGTTATAACACTATAGGGCCCATTCTATACCACACTGGGTGTGAGGATAGGGTTATAACAAAATTGGGCCCATTCTAACCCACGCTGGGAGTGGGGATATGGTTATAACACGACAGGGCCCATTCTATAAACACACGGGTAGTGGGGATAGGTTTCTCACACTATAGGGCCCATTCTATACACACACTGGTAGTGGGGATAGGGTTATTACACTATTGGGCCCATTCTATACCCGAGTGGGAGTGGGGATAGTGTTTTAACACTATAGGGCCCATTCTATACCACACTGGGAGAGGGGAAAGGGTTAAAACAAAATTGGGCCCATTCTAGCCCACACTGGGAGTGGTGATAGGGTTGTAACACTATAGGGCCCATTGTATACCCTCACTGGGAGTGGGGGAAGTGTTATAACAAAATTGGGCCCATTCTATACCACACTGGGATTGGGGATAGGGTTATAACACTATAGGGCCCATTCTATAACACACTGGGAGTGGGGAGAGGGTAATAACACTGTGGCGCCCATTCTATACCCACACTGGGTTTGGGGATAGGGTTATGACACTATAGGGCCCATTCCATACCACACTGGGAGTGAGGATAAGGTTATAACACTGTAAGGCATATTCTATACCACACTGGCACTGGGGAAAGAGTTATTACACTATGAGGCCCATTCTATCCCACACTGGGAGTGGGGATTGTCTTATAACACTATAGGGCCCATTCTATACCACACTGGGAGTGAGGCTTGGGTTATAACACTGAAGGGCCCATTGTATACCATCACTGGGAGTGGGGAAAGTGTTATAACAAAATTGGCCCCATTCCAGCCCACACTGGGAGTGGGGATAGGGTTATATCACTATCGGGCCCATTCTATAACACACGGGGAGTGGGGATAGGGTAATAACACTGTAGGGCCCATTCTATGCCCACACTGGGATTGGGGATAGGGTTATGACACTATTGGGCCCATTCTATAGCACACTGGGAGTGAGTATAGGTTTATAACTTTATAGGGCCCATTCTATCCCACACTGGGAGTGGGGATAGTGTTATAACAGTATAGGGCCCATTCTATACCACGCTGGGAGTGAGGATAGGGTTATAACACTATAGGGCCCATTCTATCCCACACTGGGAGTGCGGATAGGGTTACAACACTAAAGGGCCCATTCTATACCCACACTGGGAGTGAGTATAGGGTTATAACACTGTAGGGCCCATTCTATACCACACTGGGAGTGAGGATATGGTTATAACACTATAGGGCCCATTCTATACCCACACTGGGAGAGAGGATATGGTTATAACACGATAGGGCCCATTCTCTCCCACACTGGGAGTGGGGATAGGGTTATAACACTATCGGGCCCATTCTATACCACACTGGGAGTGAGGATATGGTTATAACACTATCGGGCCCATTCTATCCCACACTGGGTGTGGGGATAGGGTTATAACACTATAGGGCCCATTCTATACCCACACTGGGAGTGAGGATAGTGTTATAACACTATCGGGCCCATTCTATAACCACACGGGTAGTGGGGATAGGGTTATAACACTAGAGGGCCCATTGTATACCCTCACTGGGAGTGGGGAAAGGGTTATAACAAAATTGGGCCCATTCGAGAACACACTGGGTGTGGTGATAGGGTTATAACACTATAGGGCCCATTCTGTAACACACTGGGAGTGGGGATAGGGTTATCACACTATTGGGCCCATTCTGTACCCACACTGGGATTGGGGATAGGGTTATAACACTATCGGGCCCATTCTATACCACGCTGGGAGTGAGGATAGGGTCATAACACTATAGGGCCCATTCTATACCACACTGGGAGGGGGGATAGGGTTATAACAAATTTGGCCCCATTCTATCCCACACTGGGTGTGGGGATAGGGTTAGAACACTATAGGGCCCATTCTATAACCTCACGTGGAGTGGGAATAGGGTTATAACACTTTAGGGCCCATTCTATATACACACTGGGATTGGGGATAGGGTTATGACACTATTGGGCCCATTCTAGACCACACTGTGAGTGAGGATAGGGTTATAACACTGTAGGGCCCATTCTATACCACACTGGGTGTGGGGATAGGGTTATAACACTATTGGGCCCATTCTATACCACACTGGGAGTGGGGATAGGGTTATAACACTATCGGGCCCATTCTATACCACACTGGGAGTGAGGATAGGGTTATAACACTATAGGGCCTATTCTATACCACACTGGGATTTAGGATAGGGTGATAACACGATGGGGGCAATTCTATACCCACACTGGGAGTGAGTATAGGGTTGTAACACTATGTGCCCATTCGAAACTCACACAGGGACTGAGGATAGGGTTCTAACATGACACGGCCCATTCTATACCCACATTGGGACTGGGGACTGGTTTATAACACTATAGGGCCCATTCTATATCACACTAGGAGTGAGGATCGGGTTATAACACTCCAGGGCCCATTTTGAACCCCACTGGGAGAGGGGATCGGTTTATAATACTCCTGGGCCCATTCTATACAACACTGGGAGTGGGCCTGGGGTTATAACACTATAGGGCCCATTCTATACCCACACTGGGAGTGGGGATAGGATTATACCACTATAGGGCCCATTCTATACCCACACTGGGAGTGGGGATAGCGTCATAACACTATAGGTCCCATTCTATACCCACACTGGGAGTGAGGATAGGGCTATAACACTATAGGGCCCATTAAATACCCACACTGGGAGTGTGCATAGGGTCATAACACTATAGGGCCCATTCTATACCACACTGGGAGGGGGGATAGGGTTATCACAAAATTGGACCCATTCTAACCCACACTGGGAGTGGGGATAGGGTTATAACACTATAAGGCCCATTCTATCCCACTCTGGGAGTGGGGATAGGGTTATAACACTATAGGGCCTATTCTATAACCACACTGGCAGTGGGGATAGCGTTATAACAAAATTGGGCCCATTCTATCCCACACTGGGAGTGGGGTTATGGTTATAACACGACAGGGCCCATTTTATACAACACTGGGAGTGGGGAAAGGGTTTTAACAAAATTGGGCCCATTCGAGAACACACTGGGAGTGGTGATAGGGTTATAACACTATAGGGCCCATTCTGTAACACACTGGGAGTGGGGATAGGGTTATAACACTATTGGGCCCATTCTATACCCACACTGCGATTGGGGATAGGGTTATGACACTATTGGGCCCATTCTATACCACACTGGGAGTGAGGATAGGGTTATAACACTATAGGGCCCATTCTATACCCACACTGGGAGTGGGCATAGGGTCATAACACTATAGGGCCCATTCTATACCACACTGGGAGGGGGGATAGGGTTATAACAAAATTTTTCCCATTCTAACCCACACTGGGAGTGGGGTAGGGTTATAACACTATAGGGCCCATTCTATACACACACTGGGAGTGAGGATACGGTTATAACACTATAAAGCCCATTCTATACCACACTGGCACTGGGGATAGGGTTAGAACACTATAAGGCCCATTCTATCCCACACTGGGAGGGGGGATAGGGTTATAACAAAATTGGACCCATTCTATCCCACACTGGGAGTGGGGATAGGGTTATAACACTATAGGGCCCATTCTATACCCACACTGGGAGTGGGGACAGGGTTATACCACTATAGGGCCCAGTCTATACCCACACTGGGAGTGGGGATCGGGTGATAACACAATAGGGCACATTCCAATCCCACACTGGGAGTGGGGATAGGGTTATAACACTATAGGGCCCATTCTATAACCACACTGGCAGTGGGGATAGCGTTATAACAAAATTGGGCCCATTCTATCCCACACTGGGAGTAGGGTTATGGTAATAACACGACAGGGCCCATTCTATAACCACACGGGTAGTGGGGATAGGGTTATAACACTATAGGGCCCATTCTATACACACACTGGTAGTGGGGATAGGGTTATAACACTATTGGGCCAGATCTATACCCGACTGGGAGTCGGGATAGTGTTATAACACTATAGGGCCCATTCTATACCACACTGGGAGTGAGGCTAGGGTTATAACACTATAGGGCCCATTGTATACCCTCACTGGGAGTGGGGAAAGGGTTATAACAAAATTGGGCCCATTCGAGAACACACTGGGTGCGGTGATAGGGTTATAACACTATAGGGCCCATTCTATACCAACACTGGGAGTGAGGATACGGTTGTAACACTATAAGGCCCATTCTATCCCACTCTGGGAGTGGGGATAGGGTTATAACACTATAGGGCCCATTCTATAACCACACTGGCAGTGGGGATAGCGTTATAACAAAATTGGGCCCATTCTATCCCACACTGGGAGTGGGGTTATGGTTATAACACGACAGGGCCCATTCTATAACCACACGGGAAGTGGGGATAGGGTTATAACACTATAGGGCCCATTCTATACACACACTGGTATTGGGGATAGGGTTATAACACTATTGGGCCCAATCCATACCCGACTGGGAGTCGGGATAGTGTTATAACACTATCGGGCCCATTCTATACCACACTGGGAGTGAGGATAGGGTTATAACACTATAGGGCCCATTCTATACCCACACTGGGAGTGGACATAGGGTCATAACACTATAGGGCCCATTCTATACCACACTGGGAGGGGGGATAGGGTTATCACACTATTGGGCCCATTCTGTACCCACACTGGGATTGGGGATAGGGTTATGACACTATTGGGCCCATTCTATACCACACTGGGAGTGAGGATAGGGTTATAACACTATAGGGCCCATTCTATACCCACACTGGGAGTGGACATAGGGTCATAACACTATAGGGCCCATTCTATACCACACTGGGAGGGGGGATAGGGTTATAACAAATTTGGCCCCATTCTATCCCACACTGGGTGTGGGGATAGGGTCATAACACTATAGGGCCCATTCTATACCACACTGGGAGGGGGGATAGGGTTATCACACTATTGGGCCCATTCTGTACCCACACTGGGATTGGGGATAGGGTTATGACACTATTGGGCCCATTCTATACCACACTGGGAGTGAGGATAGGGTTATAACACTATAGGGCCCATTCTATACCCACACTGGGAGTGGACATAGGGTCATAACACTATAGGGCCCATTCTATACCACACTGGGAGGGGGGATAGGGTTATAACAAATTTGGCCCCATTCTATCCCACACTGGGTGTGGGGATAGGGTTAGAACACGATAGGGCCCATTCTATAACCTCACGTGGAGTGGGAATAGGGTTATAACACTTTAGGGCCCATTCTATATACACACTGGGTGTGGGGATAGGGTTATGACACTATTGGGCCCATTCTAGTCACACTGTGAGTGAGGATAGGGTTATAACACTGTAGGGCCAATTCTATACCACACTGGGTGTGGGGATAGGTTTATAACACTATTGGGCCCATTCTATACCACACTGGGAGTGGGGATAGGGTTATAACACTATCGGGCCCATTCTATACCACACTGGGAGTGAGGATAGGGTTATAACACTATAGGGCCTATTCTATACCACACTGGGATTTAGGATAGGGTGATAACATGATGGGGCCCATTCTATACCCACACTGGGAGTGAGTATAGGGTTGTAACACTATGTGCCCATTCTATACTCACACAGGGACTGAGGATAGGGTTCTAACATGACACGGCCCATTCTATAACCACACTGGGACTGGGGACGGGTTTATAACACTATAGGGCCCATTCTATATCACACTAGGAGTGAGGATAGGGTTATAACACTCCAGGGCCCATTTTGAACCCCACTGGGAGAGGGGATCAGTTTATAATACTCCTGGGCCCATTCTATACAACACTGGGAGTGGGCCTGGGGTTATAACACTATAGGGCCCATTCTCTTCCCACACTGGGAGTGGGGATAGGGTTATACCACTATAGGGCCCATTCTATACCCACACTGGGAGTGGTGATAGCGTCATAACACTATAGGTCCCATTCTATACCCACACTGGGAGTGAGGATAGGGCTATAACACTATAGGGCCCATTCTATACCCACACTGGGAGTGGGCATAGGGTCATAACACTATAGGGCCCATTCTATACCACACTGGGAGGGGGGATAGGGTTATCACAAAATTGGACCCATTCTAACCCACACTGGGAGTGGGGATAGGGTTATAACACTATAGGGCCCATTCTATACCAACACTGGGAGTGAGGATACGGTTATAACACTATAAGGCCCATTCTATCCCACTCTGGGAGTGGGGATAGGGTTATAACACTATAGGGCCCATTCTATAACCACACTGGCAGTGGGGATAGCGTTATAACAAAATTGGGCCCATTCTATCCCACACTGGGAGTGGGGTTATGGTTATAACACGACAGGGCCCATTCTATAACCACACAGGTAGTGGGGATAGGGTTATAACACTATAGGGCCCATTCTATACACACACTGGTATTGGGGATAGGGTTATAACACTATTGGGCCCAATCCATACCCGACTGGGAGTCGGGATAGTGTTATAACACTGTAGGGCCCATTCTATACCACACTGGGAGTGAGGCTAGGGTTATAACACTATAGGGCCCATTTTATACCCTCACTGGGAGTGGGGAAAGGGTTATAACAAAATTGGGCCCATTCGAGAACACACTGGGAGGGGGGATAGGGTTATCACACTATTGGGCCCATTCTGTACCCACACTGGGATTGGGGATAGGGTTATGACACTATTGGGCCCATTCTATACCACACTGGGAGTGAGGATAGGGTTATAACACTATAGGGCCCATTCTATACCCACACTGGGAGTGGACATAGGGTCATAACACTATAGGGCCCATTCTATACCACACTGGGAGGGGGGATAGGGTTATAACAAATTTGGCCCCATTCTATCCCACACTGGGTGTGGGGATAGGGTCATAACACTATAGGGCCCATTCTATACCACACTGGGAGGGGGGATAGGGTTATCACACTATTGGGCCCATTCTGTACCCACACTGGGATTGGGGATAGGGTTATGACACTATTGGGCCCATTCTATACCACACTGGGAGTGAGGATAGGGTTATAACACTATAGGGCCCATTCTATACCCACACTGGGAGTGGACATAGGGTCATAACACTATAGGGCCCATTCTATACCACACTGGGAGGGGGGATAGGGTTATAACAAATTTGGCCCCATTCTATCCCACACTGGGTGTGGGGATAGGGTTAGAACACGATAGGGCCCATTCTATAACCTCACGTGGAGTGGGAATAGGGTTATAACACTTTAGGGCCCATTCTATATACACACTGGGTGTGGGGATAGGGTTATGACACTATTGGGCCCATTCTAGTCACACTGTGAGTGAGGATAGGGTTATAACACTGTAGGGCCCATTCTATACCACACTGGGTGTGGGGATAGGGTTATAACACTATTGGGCCCATTCTATACCACACTGGGAGTGGGGATAGGGTTATAACACTATCGGGCCCATTCTATACCACACTGGGAGTGAGGATAGGGTTATAACACTATAGGGCCTATTCTATACCACACTGGGATTTAGGATAGGGTGATAACATGATGGGGCCCATTCTATACCCACACTGGGAGTGAGTATAGGGTTGTAACACTATGTGCCCATTCTATACTCACACAGGGACTGAGGATAGGGTTCTAACATGACACGGCCCATTCTATAACCACACTGGGACTGGGGACGGGTTTATAACACTATAGGGCCCATTCTATATCACACTAGGAGTGAGGATAGGGTTATAACACTCCAGGGCCCATTTTGAACCCCACTGGGAGAGGGGATCAGTTTATAATACTCCTGGGCCCATTCTATACAACACTGGGAGTGGGCCTGGGGTTATAACACTATAGGGCCCATTCTCTTCCCACACTGGGAGTGGGGATAGGGTTATACCACTATAGGTCCCATTCTATACCCACACTGGGAGTGGTGATAGCGTCATAACACTATAGGTCCCATTCTATACCCACACTGGGAGTGAGGATAGGGCTATAACACTATAGGGCCCATTCTATACCCACACTGGGAGTGGGCATAGGGTCATAACACTATAGGGCCCATTCTATACCACACTGGGAGGGGGGATAGGGTTATCACAAAATTGGACCCATTCTAACCCACACTGGGAGTGGGGATAGGGTTATAACACTATAGGGCCCATTCTATACCAACACTGGGAGTGAGGATACGGTTATAACACTATAAGGCCCATTCTATCCCACTCTGGGAGTGGGGATAGGGTTATAACACTATAGGGCCCATTCTATAACCACACTGGCAGTGGGGATAGCGTTATAACAAAATTGCGCCCATTCTATCCCACACTGGGAGTGGGGTTATTGTTATAACACGACAGGGCCCATTCTATAACCACACAGGTAGTGGGGATAGGGTTATAACACTATAGGGCCCATTCTATACACACACTGGTATTGGGGATAGGGTTATAACACTATTGGGCCCAATCCATACCGGACTGGGAGTCGGGATAGTGTTATAACACTGTAGGGCCCATTCTATACCACACTGGGAGTGAGGCTAGGGTTATAACACTATAGGGCCCATTTTATACCCTCACTGGGAGTGGGGAAAGGGTTATAACAAAATTGGGCCCATTCGAGAACACACTGGGAGTGGTGATAGGGTTAGAACACTATAGGGCCCATTCTGTAACACACTGGGAGTGGGGATAGGGTTATAACACTATTGGGCCCATTCTATACCCACACTGGGATTGGGGATAGGGTTATGACACTATTGGGCCCATTCTATACCACACTGGGAGTGAGGATAGGGTTATAACACTATAGGGCCCATTCTATACCACACTGGGAGGGGGGATAGGGTTATAACAAAATTGGACCCATTGTAACCCACACTGGGAGTGGGGTAGTGTTGTAACACTATCGGGCCCATTCTATACACACACTGGGAGTGAGGATACGGTTATAACACTATAAGGCCCATTCTAGACCACACTGGCACTGTGGATAGGGTTATAACAGTATAAGGCCCATTCTATCCCACACTGGGAGTGTGGATAGGGTTATAACACTATAGGGCCCATTCTATACCACACTGGGTGTGAGGCTAGGGTTATAACACTATAGGGCCCATTGTATACCCTCACTGGGAGTGAGGAAAGGGTTATAACAATATTGGGCCCATTCGAGCCCACACTGGGGGTGGTGATAGGGTTAGAACACTATAGGGCCCATTCTGTAACACACTGGGAGTGGGGATAGGGTTATAACACTATTGGGCCCATTCTATACCCACACTGGGATTGGGGATAGGGTTATGACACTATTGGGCCCATTCTATACCACACTGGGAGTGAGGATAGGGTTATAACACTATAGGGCCCATTCTATACCCACACTGGGAGTGGGCATAGGGTCATAACACTATAGCGCCCATTCTATCCCACACTTGGCGAGGGGATAGGGTTATAACACTATAGGGCCCATTCTATACCACACTGGGTGTGAGGATAGGGTTATAACACTATCGGGCCCATTCTATCCTGCACTGGGAGAGCGGATAGGCTTAGAACACTATAGGGCCCATTGTATACCACACTGGGTGTGAGGATAGGGTTAGAACACTATAGGGCCCATTGTATACCACACTGGGTGTGAGGATAGGGTTAGAACACTATAGGGCCCATTCGATACCACACTGGGATTGAGGATAGGGTTCTAACACTATAGGACCCATTCTATCCTGCACTGGGATTGCCGAAAGGGTTATAACACTATAGGGCCCATTCGATACCCACACTGGGATTGAGGATAGTGTTGTAACACCATAGTCCCATTCTATACCCACACTGGGACTGAGGATAGGGTTCTAACACTATACGGCCCATTCTATACCCACAGTGGGACTGGGGATGGGGTTATAACACTAGAAGGCCCACTCTGTACCCACACTGGGAGGGGGGATAGGATTATAACAAAATTGGACCCATTCTATCCCACACTGGGTGTGGGGATAGGGTTATAACAATATAGGGCCCATTCTATAACCACACGGGGAGTGGGGATAGGGTTATAACACTATAGAGCCCATTCGATATACACACTGGGATTTGGGATAGGGTTATGACACTATTGGGCCCATTTTAGATGGCACTGGGAGTGATGATAGGGTTATAACACCATAGGCCCCATTCTATACCACACTGGGAGTGGGGATAGGGTTATAACACTATTGGCCCCATTCTATACCACACAGGGAGTGGGGATAGGGTTATAACGCTATCGGGCCCATTCTATACCACACTGGGAGTGGGGATAGGGTTATAACACTATTGGCCCCATTCTATACCACACAGGGAGTGAGGATAGGGTTATAACGCTATTGGGCCCATTCTATACCACACTGGGAGTGAGGATAGGGTTATAACACTACAGTGCCCATTCTATACCACACTGGGATTTAGGATAGGGTGATAACACTATAGGGCCCATTCTATCCGAAACTGGGAGTGCGGGTAGGGTTATAACACTATCGGGCCCATTCTGTACCCACACTGGGAGTGAGTATAGGGTTGTAACACTATAGGCCCATTCTATACTCACACTGGGACTGAGGATAGGGTTCTAACATGAAACGGCCCATTCTATACCCACACTGGGACTGGGGACAGGGTTAGAACACTATAGGGCCCATTCTATATAACACTAGGAGTGAGGATAGGGTTATAACACTATAGGGCCCATTTTATACCCCACTGGGAGAGGGCATCGGTTTATAATACTCCTGGGCCAATTCTGTACAACACTGGGAGTGGGGATGGGGTTATAACACTATAGGGCCCATTCTATACCACACTGGGAGTGGGGATAGGGTTAGAACACTATAGGGCTCATTCTATACCCACACTGGTAGTGGCCATAGGGTCATAACACTATAGGGCCCATTCTATACCACACATGGAGGGGGGATAGATTTATAATAAAATTGGACCCATTCTAACCCACACTGGGAGTGAGGATAGGGTTATAACACTATAGGGCCCATTCTATACCCACACTGGGAGTGGGGATAGGGTTATAACACTAAAGGACCCATTCTATAACCACATTGGCAGTGGGGATAGGATTATAACAAAATTGGGCCCATTCTATCCCACACTGGGAGTGGGGATAGGGTTATGACACTATTGGGCCCATTCTATACCCACACTGGGATTGGGGATAGGGTTATGACACTATTGGGCCCATTCTATACCCACACTGGGACTGAGGATGGGGTTATAACACTATCGGGCCCATTCCATATCACACTGGGAGTGAGGATAGGGTTATAACACTATAGGGCCCATTCTATCCCACACTGGGAGAGGGGATAGGGTTATAACACTATTGGGCCCATTCTATACCACACTGGGAGTGAGGATAGGGTTATAACACTATAGGGCCCATTCTATACCCACACTGGGAGTGGGCATAGGGTCATAACACTATAGCGCCCATTCTATCCCACACTTGGCGAGGGGATAGGGTTATAACACTATAGGGCCCATTCTATACCACACTGGGTGTGAGGATAGGGTTATAACACTATCGGGCCCATTCTATCCTGCACTGGGAGAGGGGATAGGCTTAGAACACTATAGGGCCCATTGTATACCACACTGGGTGTGAGGATAGGGTTAGAACACTATAGGGCCCATTGTATACCACACTGGGTGTGAGGATAGGGTTAGAACACTATAGGGCCCATTCGATACCACACTGGGATTGAGGATAGGGTTCTAACACTATAGGACCCATTCTATCCTACACTGGGATTGCCGAAAGGGTTATAACACTATAGGGCCCATTCGATACCCACACTGGGATTGAGGATAGTGTTGTAACACCATAGTCCCATTCTATACCCACACTGGGACTGAGGATAGGGTTCTAACACTATACGGCCCATTCTATACCCACAGTGGGACTGGGGATGGGGTTATAACACTAGAAGGCCCACTCTGTACCCACACTGGGAGGGGGGATAGGATTATAACAAAATTGGACCCATTCTATCCCACACTGGGTGTGGGGATAGGGTTATAACAATATAGGGCCCATTCTATAACCACACGGGGAGTGGGGATAGGGTTATAACACTATAGAGCCCATTCGATATACACACTGGGATTTGGGATAGGGTTATGACACTATTGGGCCCATTTTAGATGGCACTGGGAGTGATGATAGGGTTATAACACCATAGGCCCCATTCTATACCACACTGGGAGTGGGGATAGGGTTATAACACTATTGGCCCCATTCTATACCACACAGGGAGTGGGGATAGGGTTATAACGCTATCGGGCCCATTCTATACCACACTGGGAGTGGGGATAGGGTTATAACACTATTGGCCCCATTCTATACCACACAGGGAGTGAGGATAGGGTTATAACGCTATTGGGCCCATTCTATACCACACTGGGAGTGAGGATAGGGTTATAACACTACAGTGCCCATTCTATACCACACTGGGATTTAGGATAGGGTGATAACACTATAGGGCCCATTCTATCCGAAACTGGGAGTGCGGGTAGGGTTATAACACTATCGGGCCCATTCTGTACCCACACTGGGAGTGAGTATAGGGTTGTAACACTATAGGCCCATTCTATACTCACACTGGGACTGAGGATAGGGTTCTAACATGAAACGGCCCATTCTATACCCACACTGGGACTGGGGACAGGGTTAGAACACTATAGGGCCCATTCTATATAACACTAGGAGTGAGGATAGGGTTATAACACTATAGGGCCCATTTTATACCCCACTGGGAGAGGGCATCGGTTTATAATACTCCTGGGCCAATTCTGTACAACACTGGGAGTGGGGATGGGGTTATAACACTATAGGGCCCATTCTATACCACACTGGGAGTGGGGATAGGGTTAGAACACTATAGGGCTCATTCTATACCCACACTGGTAGTGGCCATAGGGTCATAACACTATAGGGCCCATTCTATACCACACATGGAGGGGGGATAGATTTATAATAAAATTGGACCCATTCTAACCCACACTGGGAGTGAGGATAGGGTTATAACACTATAGGGCCCATTCTATACCCACACTGGGAGTGGGGATAGGGTTATAACACTAAAGGACCCATTCTATAACCACATTGGCAGTGGGGATAGGATTATAACAAAATTGGGCCCATTCTATCCCACACTGGGAGTGGGGATAGGGTTATGACACTATTGGGCCCATTCTATACCCACACTGGGATTGGGGATAGGGTTATGACACTATTAGGCCCATTCTATACCCACACTGGGACTGAGGATGGGGTTATAACACTATCGGGCCCATTCCATATCACACTGGGAGTGAGGATAGGGTTATAACACTATAGGGCCCATTCTATCCCACACTGGGAGAGGGGATAGGGTTATAACACTATAGGGCCCATTCTATACCACACTGGGTGTGAGGATAGGGTTATAACAAAATTGGGCCCATTCTAACCCACACTGGGAGTGGGGATATGGTTATAACACGACAGGGCCCATTCTATAAACACACGGGTAGTGGGGATAGGTTTCTCACACTATAGGGCCCATTCTATACACACACTGGTAGTGGGGATAGGGTTATTACACTATTGGGCCCATTCTATACCCGAGTGGGAGTGGGGATAGTGTTTTAACACTATAGGGCCCATTCTATACCACACTGGGAGAGGGGAAAGGGTTAAAACAAAATTGGGCCCATTCTAGCCCACACTGGGAGTGGTGATAGGGTTGTAACACTATAGGGCCCATTTTATAACACACTGGGAGTGGGGATAGGGTTATAACACTATTGGGCCCATTCTATACCCCACTGGGAGAGGGGATCGGTTTATAATACTCCTGGGCCCATTCTATACAACACTGGGAGTGGGGATGGGGTTATAACACTATAGGGCCCATTGTATACCCTCACTGGGAGTGGGGGAAGTGTTATAACAAAATTGGGCCCATTCTATACCACACTGGGATTGGGGATAGGGTTATAACACTATAGGGCCCATTCTATAACACACTGGGAGTGGGGAGAGGGTAATAACACTGTGGCGCCCATTCTATACCCACACTGGGATTGGGGATAGGGTTATGACACTATAGGGCCCATTCCATACCACACTGGGAGTGAGGATAAGGTTATAACACTGTAAGGCATATTCTATACCACACTGGCACTGGGGAAAGAGTTATTACACTATGAGGCCCATTCTATCCCACACTGGGAGTGGGGATAGGGTTACAACACTAAAGGGCCCATTCTATACCCACACTGGGAGTGAGTATAGGGTTATAACACTGTAGGGCCCATTCTATACCACACTGGGAGTGAGGATATGGTTATAACACTATAGGGCCCATTCTATACCCACACTGGGAGTGAGGATATGGTTATAACACTATAGGGCCCATTCTATCCCACACTGGGAGTGGGGATAGGGTTATAACACTATCGGGCCCATTCTATACCACACTGGGAGTGAGGATATGGTTATAACACTATCGGGCCCATTCTATCCCACACTGGGTGTGGGGATAGGGTTATAACACTATAGGGCCCATTCTATACCCACACTGGGAGTGAGGATACGGTTATATCACTATAAGGCCCATTCTATAACCACACGGGTAGTGGGGATAGGGTTATAACACGACAGGGCCCATTCTATACACACACTGGTAGTGGGGATAGGGTTATAACACTATTGGGCCCAATCTATACCCGACTGGGAGTCGGGATAGTGTTATAACACTATCGGGCCCATTCTATACCACACTGGGAGTGAGGCTAGGGTTATAACACTATAGGGCCCATTGTATACCACACTGGGTGTGAGGCTAGGGTTATAACACTATAGGGCCCATTGTATACCCTCACTGGGAGTGAGGAAAGGGTTATAACAAAATTGGGCCCATTCGAGAACACACTGGGTGTGGTGATAGGGTTATAACACTATAGGGCCCATTCTGTAACACACTGGGAGTGGAGATAGGGTTATCACACTATTGGGCCCATTCTGTACCCACACTGGGATTGGGGATAGGGTTATGACACTATTGGGCCCATTCTATACCACACTGGGAGTGAGGATAGGGTTATAACACTATAGGGCCCATTCTATACCACACTGGGAGGGGGGATAGGGTTATAACAAAATTGGACCCATTGTAACCCACACTGGGAGTGGGGTAGTGTTGTAACACTATCGGGCCCATTCTATACACACACTGGGAGTGAGGATACGGTTATAACACTCTAAGGCCCATTCTAGACCACACTGGCACTGTGGATAGGGTTATAACAGTATAAGACCCATTCTATCCCACACTGGGAGTGTGGATAGGGTTATAACACTATAGGGCCCATTCTATACCACACTGGGAGTGAGGCTAGGGTTATAACACTATAGGGCCCATTGTATACCCTCACTGGGAGTGAGGAAAGGGTTATAACAATATTGGGCCCATTCGAGCCCACACTGGGAGTGGTGATAGGGTTAGAACACTATAGGGCCCATTCTGTAACACACTGGGAGTGGGGATAGGGTTATAACACTATTGGGCCCATTCTATACCAACACTGGGAGTGAGGATAGGGTTATAACACTATAGCGCCCATTCTATCCCACACTTGGCGAGGGGATAGGCTTAGAACACTATAGGGCCCATTCGATACCACACTGGGATTGAGGATAGGGTTCTAACACTATAGGACCCATTCTATCCTACACTGGGATTGCCGAAAGGGTTATAACACTATAGGGCCCATTCGATACCCACACTGGGATTGAGGATAGTGTTGTAACACCATAGTCCCATTCTATACCCACACTGGGACTGAGGATAGGGTTCTAACACTATACGGCCCATTCTATACCCACAGTGGGACTGGGGATGGGGTTATAACACTAGAAGGCCCACTCTGTACCCACACTGGGAGGGGGGATAGGATTATAACAATATAGGGCCCATTCTATAACCACACGGGGAGTGGGGATAGGGTTATAACACTATAGAGCCCATTCGATATACACACTGGGATTTGGGATAGGGTTATGACACTATTGGGCCCATTTTAGATGGCACTGGGAGTGATGATAGGGTTATAACACCATAGGCCCCATTCTATACCACACTGGGAGTGGGGATAGGGTTATAACACTATTGGCCCCATTCTATACCACACAGGGAGTGGGGATAGGGTTATAACGCTATCGGGCCCATTCTATACCACACTGGGAGTGGGGATAGGGTTATAACACTATTGGCCCCATTCTATACCACACAGGGAGTGGGGATAGGGTTATAACGCTATCGGGCCCATTCTATACCACACTGGGAGTGAGGATAGGGTTATAACACTACAGTGCCCATTCTATACCACACTGGGATTTAGGATAGGGTGATAACACTATAGGGCCCATTCTATCCGAAACTGGGAGTGCGGGTAGGGTTATAACACTATCGGGCCCATTCTGTACCCACACTGGGAGTGAGTATAGGGTTGTAACACTATAGGCCCATTCTATACTCACACTGGGACTGAGGATAGGGTTCTAACATGAAACGGCCCATTCTATACCCACACTGGGACTGGGGACAGGGTTAGAACACTATAGGGCCCATTCTATATAACACTAGGAGTGAGGATAGGGTTATAACACTATAGGGCCCATTTTATACCCCACTGGGAGAGGGCATCGGTTTATAATACTCCTGGGCCAATTCTGTACAACACTGGGAGTGGGGATGGGGTTATAACACTATAGGGCCCATTCTATACCACACTGGGAGTGGGGATAGGGTTAGAACACTATAGGGCTCATTCTATACCCACACTGGTAGTGGCCATAGGGTCATAACACTATAGGGCCCATTCTATACCACACATGGAGGGGGGATAGATTTATAATAAAATTGGACCCATTCTAACCCACACTGGGAGTGAGGATAGGGTTATAACACTATAGGGCCCATTCTATACCCACACTGGGAGTGGGGATAGGGTTATAACACTAAAGGACCCATTCTATAACCACATTGGCAGTGGGGATAGGATTATAACAAAATTGGGCCCATTCTATCCCACACTGGGAGTGGGGATAGGGTTATGACACTATTGGGCCCATTCTATACCCACACTGGGATTGGGGATAGGGTTATGACACTATTGGGCCCATTCTATACCCACACTGGGACTGAGGATGGGGTTATAACACTATCGGGCCCATTCCATATCACACTGGGAGTGAGGATAGGGTTATAACACTATAGGGCCCATTCTATCCCACACTGGGAGAGGGGATAGGGTTATAACACTATAGGGCCCATTCTATACCACACTGGGTGTGAGGATAGGGTTATAACAAAATTGGGCCCATTCTAACCCACACTGGGAGTGGGGATATGGTTATAACACGACAGGGCCCATTCTATAAACACACGGGTAGTGGGGATAGGTTTCTCACACTATAGGGCCCATTCTATACACACACTGGTAGTGGGGATAGGGTTATTACACTATTGGGCCCATTCTATACCCGAGTGGGAGTGGGGATAGTGTTTTAACACTATAGGGCCCATTCTATACCACACTGGGAGAGGGGAAAGGGTTAAAACAAAATTGGGCCCATTCTAGCCCACACTGGGAGTGGTGATAGGGTTGTAACACTATAGGGCCCATTTTATAACACACTGGGAGTGGGGATAGGGTTATAACACTATTGGGCCCATTCTATACCCCACTGGGAGAGGGGATCGGTTTATAATACTCCTGGGCCCATTCTATACAACACTGGGAGTGGGGATGGGGTTATAACACTATAGGGCCCATTGTATACCCTCACTGGGAGTGGGGGAAGTGTTATAACAAAATTGGGCCCATTCTATACCACACTGGGATTGGGGATAGGGTTATAACACTATAGGGCCCATTCTATAACACACTGGGAGTGGGGAGAGGGTAATAACACTGTGGCGCCCATTCTATACCCACACTGGGATTGGGGATAGGGTTATGACACTATAGGGCCCATTCCATACCACACTGGGAGTGAGGATAAGGTTATAACACTGTAAGGCATATTCTATACCACACTGGCACTGGGGAAAGAGTTATTACACTATGAGGCCCATTCTATCCCACACTGGGAGTGGGGATAGGGTTACAACACTAAAGGGCCCATTCTATACCCACACTGGGAGTGAGTATAGGGTTATAACACTGTAGGGCCCATTCTATACCACACTGGGAGTGAGGATATGGTTATAACACTATAGGGCCCATTCTATACCCACACTGGGAGTGAGGATATGGTTATAACACTATAGGGCCCATTCTATCCCACACTGGGAGTGGGGATAGGGTTATAACACTATCGGGCCCATTCTATACCACACTGGGAGTGAGGATATGGTTATAACACTATCGGGCCCATTCTATCCCACACTGGGTGTGGGGATAGGGTTATAACACTATAAGGCCCATTCTATAACCACACGGGTAGTGGGGATAGGGTTATAACACGACAGGGCCCATTCTATACACACACTGGTAGTGGGGATAGGGTTATAACACTATCGGGCCCATTCTATACCACACTGGGAGTGAGGCTAGGGTTATAACACTATAGGGCCCATTGTATACCCTCACTGGGAGTGGGGAAAGGGTTATAACAAAATTGGGCCCATTCGAGAACACACTGGGTGTGGTGATAGGGTTATAACACTATAGGGCCCATTCTATACCCACACTGGGATTGGGGATAGGGTTATGACACTATTGGGCCCATTCTATACCACACTGGGAGTGAGGATAGGGTTATAACACTATAGGGCCCATTCTATACCACACTGGGAGGGGGGATAGGGTTATAACAAAATTGGACCCATTGTAACCCACACTGGGAGTGGGGTAGTGTTGTAACACTATCGGGCCCATTCTATACACACACTGGGAGTGAGGATACGGTTATAACACTCTAAGGCCCATTCTAGACCACACTGGCACTGTGGATAGGGTTATAACAGTATAAGACCCATTCTATCCCACACTGGGAGTGTGGATAGGGTTATAACACTATAGGGCCCATTCTATACCACACTGGGAGTGAGGCTAGGGTTATAACACTATAGGGCCCATTGTATACCCTCACTGGGAGTGAGGAAAGGGTTATAACAATATTGGGCCCATTCGAGCCCACACTGGGAGTGGTGATAGGGTTAGAACACTATAGGGCCCATTCTGTAACACACTGGGAGTGGGGATAGGGTTATAACACTATTGGGCCCATTCTATACCAACACTGGGAGTGAGGATAGGGTTATAACACTATAGCGCCCATTCTATCCCACACTTGGCGAGGGGATAGGCTTAGAACACTATAGGGCCCATTCGATACCACACTGGGATTGAGGATAGGGTTCTAACACTATAGGACCCATTCTATCCTACACTGGGATTGCCGAAAGGGTTATAACACTATAGGGCCCATTCGATACCCACACTGGGATTGAGGATAGTGTTGTAACACCATAGTCCCATTCTATACCCACACTGGGACTGAGGATAGGGTTCTAACACTATACGGCCCATTCTATACCCACAGTGGGACTGGGGATGGGGTTATAACACTAGAAGGCCCACTCTGTTCCCACACTGGGAGGGGGGATAGGATTATAACAAAATTGGACCCATTCTATCCCACACTGGGTGTGGGGATAGGGTTATAACAATATAGGGCCCATTCTATAACCACACGGGGAGTGGGGATAGGGTTATAACACTATAGAGCCCATTCGATATACACACTGGGATTTGGGATAGGGTTATGACACTATTGGGCCCATTTTAGACGGCACTGGGAGTGAGGATAGGGTTATAACACCATAGGCCCCATTCTATACCACACTGGGAGTGGGGATAGGGTTATAACACTATTGGCCCCATTCTATACCACACAGGGAGTGGGGATAGGGTTATAACGCTATCGGGCCCATTCTATACCACACTGGGAGTGAGGATAGGGTTATAACACTACAGTGCCCATTCTATACCACACTGGGATTTAGGATAGGGTGATAACACTATAGGGCCCATTCTATCCGAAACTGGGAGTGCGGGTAGGGTTATAACACTATCGGGCCCATTCTGTACCCACACTGGGAGTGAGTATAGGGTTGTAACACTATAGGCCCATTCTATACTCACACTGGGACTGAGGATAGGGTTCTAACATGAAACGGCCCATTCTATACCCACACTGGGACTGGGGACAGGGTTAGAACACTATAGGGCCCATTCTATATAACACTAGGAGTGAGGATAGGGTTATAACACTATAGGGCCCATTTTATACCCCACTGGGAGAGGGCATCGGTTTATAATACTCCTGGGCCAATTCTGTACAACACTGGGAGTGGGGATGGGGTTATAACACTATAGGGCCCATTCTATACCACACTGGGAGTGGGGATAGGGTTAGAACACTATAGGGCTCATTCTATACCCACACTGGTAGTGGCCATAGGGTCATAACACTATAGGGCCCATTCTATACCACACTGGGAGGGGGGATAGATTTATAATAAAATTGGACCCATTCTAACCCACACTGGGAGTGAGGATAGGGTTTTTAACACTATAGGGGCCATTCTATACCCACACTGGGAGTGGGGATAGGGTTATAACACTAAAGGACCCATTCTATAACCACATTGGCAGTGGGGATAGGATTATAACAAAATTGGGCCCATTCTATCCCACACTGGGAGTGGGGATAGGGTTATGACACTATTGGGCCCATTCTAGACCCACACTGGGATTGGGGATAGGGTTATGACACTATTGGGCCCATTCTATACCCACACTGGGACTGAGGATGGGGTTATAACACTATCGGGCCCATTCCATATCACACTGGGAGTGAGGATAGGGTTATAACACTATAGGGCCCATTCTATCCCACACTGGGAGAGGGGATAGGGTTATAACACTATAGGGCCCATTCTATACCACACTGGGTGTGAGGATAGGGTTATAACAAAATTGGGCCCATTCTAACCCACACTGGGAGTGGGGATATGGTTATAACACGACAGGGCCCATTCTATAAACACACGGGTAGTGGGGATAGGTTTCTCACACTATAGGGCCCATTCTATACACACACTGGTAGTGGGGATAGGGTTATTACACTATTGGGCCCATTCTATACCCGAGTGGGAGTGGGGATAGTGTTTTAACACTATAGGGCCCATTCTATACCACACTGGGAGAGGGGAAAGGGTTAAAACAAAATTGGGCCCATTCTAGCCCACACTGGGAGTGGTGATAGGGTTGTAACACTATAGGGCCCATTTTATAACACACTGGGATTGAGGATAGGGTTCTAACACTATAGGACCCATTCTATCCTACACTGGGATTGCCGAAAGGGTTATAACACTATAGGGCCCATTCGATACCCACACTGGGATTGAGGATAGTGTTGTAACACCATAGTCCCATTCTATACCCACACTGGGACTGAGGATAGGGTTCTAACACTATACGGCCCATTCTATACCCACAGTGGGACTGGGGATGGGGTTATAACACTAGAAGGCCCACTCTGTTCCCACACTGGGAGGGGGGATAGGATTATAACAAAATTGGACCCATTCTATCCCACACTGGGTGTGGGGATAGGGTTATAACAATATAGGGCCCATTCTATAACCACACGGGGAGTGGGGATAGGGTTATAACACTATAGAGCCCATTCGATATTCACACTGGGATTTGGGATAGGGTTATGACACTATTGGGCCCATTTTAGACGGCACTGGGAGTGAGGATAGGGTTATAACACCATAGGCCCCATTCTATACCACACTGGGAGTGGGGATAGGGTTATAACACTATTGGCCCCATTCTATACCACACAGGGAGTGGGGATAGGGTTATAACGCTATCGGGCCCATTCTATACCACACTGGGAGTGAGGATAGGGTTATAACACTACAGTGCCCATTCTATACCACACTGGGATTTAGGATAGGGTGATAACACTATAGGGCCCATTCTATCCGAAACTGGGAGTGCGGGTAGGGTTATAACACTATCGGGCCCATTCTGTACCCACACTGGGAGTGAGTATAGGGTTGTAACACTATAGGCCCATTCTATACTCACACTGGGACTGAGGATAGGGTTCTAACATGAAACGGCCCATTCTATACCCACACTGGGACTGGGGACAGGGTTAGAACACTATAGGGCCCATTCTATATAACACTAGGAGTGAGGATAGGGTTATAACACTATAGGGCCCATTTTATACCCCACTGGGAGAGGGCATCGGTTTATAATACTCCTGGGCCAATTCTGTACAACACTGGGAGTGGGGATGGGGTTATAACACTATAGGGCCCATTCTATACCACACTGGGAGTGGGGATAGGGTTAGAACACTATAGGGCTCATTCTATACCCACACTGGTAGTGGCCATAGGGTCATAACACTATAGGGCCCATTCTATACCACACTGGGAGGGGGGATAGATTTATAATAAAATTGGACCCATTCTAACCCACACTGGGAGTGAGGATAGGGTTTTTAACACTATAGGGGCCATTCTATACCCACACTGGGAGTGGGGATAGGGTTATAACACTAAAGGACCCATTCTATAACCACATTGGCAGTGGGGATAGGATTATAACAAAATTGGGCCCATTCTATCCCACACCGGGAGTGGGGATAGGGTTATGACACTATTGGGCCCATTCTAGACCCACACTGGGATTGGGGATAGGGTTATGACACTATTGGGCCCATTCTATACCCACACTGGGACTGAGGATGGGGTTATAACACTATCGGGCCCATTCCATATCACACTGGGAGTGAGGATAGGGTTATAACACTATAGGGCCCATTCTATCCCACACTGGGAGAGGGGATAGGGTTATAACACTATAGGGCCCATTCTATACCACACTGGGTGTGAGGATAGGGTTATAACAAAATTGGGCCCATTCTAACCCACACTGGGAGTGGGGATATGGTTATAACACGACAGGGCCCATTCTATAAACACACGGGTAGTGGGGATAGGTTTCTCACACTATAGGGCCCATTCTATACACACACTGGTAGTGGGGATAGGGTTATTACACTATTGGGCCCATTCTATACCCGAGTGGGAGTGGGGATAGTGTTTTAACACTATAGGGCCCATTCTATACCACACTGGGAGAGGGGAAAGGGTTAAAACAAAATTGGGCCCATTCTAGCCCACACTGGGAGTGGTGATAGGGTTGTAACACTATAGGGCCCATTTTATAACACACTGGGAGTGGGGATAGGGTTATAACACTATTGGGCCCATTCTATACCCCACTGGGAGAGGGGATCGGTTTATAATACTCCTGGGCCCATTCTATACAACACTGGGAGTGGGGATGGGGTTATAACACTATAGGGCCCATTGTATACCCTCACTGGGAGTGGGGGAAGTGTTATAACAAAATTGGGCCCATTCTATACCACACTGGGATTGGGGATAGGGTTATAACACTATAGGGCCCATTCTATAACACACTGGGAGTGGGGAGAGGGTAATAACACTGTGGCGCCCATTCTATACCCACACTGGGATTGGGGATAGGGTTATGACACTATAGGGCCCATTCCATACCACACTGGGAGTGAGGATAAGGTTATAACACTGTAAGGCATATTCTATACCACACTGGCACTGGGGAAAGAGTTATTACACTATGAGGCCCATTCTATCCCACACTGGGAGTGGGGATAGGGTTATAACACTATATGGCCCATTCTATAACCCGACTGGGAGTGGGGATTGTCTTATAACACTATAGGGCCCATTCTATACCACACTGGGAGTGAGGCTTGGGTTATAACACTGAAGGGCCCATTGTATACCATCACTGGGAGTGGGGAAAGTGTTATAACAAAATTGGCCCCATTCCAGCCCACACTGGGAGTGGGGATAGGGTTATATCACTATCGGGCCCATTCTATAACACACGGGGAGTGGGGATAGGGTAATAACACTGTAGGGCCCATTCTATGCCCACACTGGGATTGGGGATAGGGTTATGACACTATTGGGCCCATTCTATAGCACACTGGGAGTGAGGATAGGTTTATAACATTATAGGGCCCATTCTATCCCACACTGGGAGTGGGGATAGTGTTATAACAGTATAGGGCCCATTCTATACCACGCTGGGAGTGAGGATAGGGTTATAACACTATAGGGCCCATTCTATCCCACACTGGGAGTGCGGATAGGGTTACAACACTAAAGGGCCCATTCTATACCCACACTGGGAGTGAGTATAGGGTTATAACACTGTAGGGCCCATTCTATACCACACTGGGAGTGAGGATATGGTTATAACACTATAGGGCCCATTCTATACCCACACTGGGAGTGAGGATATGGTTATAACACTATAGGGCCCATTCTATCCCACACTGGGAGTGGGGATAGGGTTATAACACTATCGGGCCCATTCTATACCACACTGGGAGTGAGGATATGGTTATAACACTATCGGGCCCATTCTATCCCACACTGGGTGTGGGGATAGTGTTATAACACTATAGGGCCCATTCTATACCCACTCTGGGAGTGAGGATATGGTTATAACACTGTGGGGCCCATTCTATACCGCACTGCGAGTGAGCATACAGTTATAACACTATTGCGCCCATTCTTTCCCACACTGGGTGTGAGGATAGGGTTATAACACTATAGGGCCCATTCTATCCCACACTGGGTGTGGGGATAGTGTTATAACACTATAGGGCCCATTCTATACCACACTGGGTGTGAGGATAGGGTTATAACCCTATAGGGCCCATTCTGTAACCACACTGGGAGTGGGGATAGGTTTATAACACTTTCGGGCCCATTCTATACCACACTGGGAGAGGGGATCGGTTTATGATACTCCTGGGCCCATTCTATACCCACACTGGGTGTGACGGGGCGATAAACCAGCCTTGCATTTCACTGTATCAACTGATGAGGTCAAACAACAACAACTTGAATTTGTTTAGTGTATTTTCTGTGATAAAACATGCCACGTTGCTCCTCAGGACAATTATCAGACACAAATCGGATGCTGAACTGATTTTTTTGATTAGATCGGGTGGCTAGTTTTTTTCTCTGGTGCAGACACGATGGGCTGAGTGGGTTCCTTCTGTGCCGTAGCATTACCATCATTCTGTTTTAGGAATGCTGACCAAATGCGTGGTCAAAAAGATCGGTGTTCTGGAGAATCTTAAGGAGGAATGCCAGCTGACGTGAATTGGGGAGGGAATTTCAAAGCCTAGGGCCTTGGCAGCTGAAGGCAAAGCCAACAATGGTGGAGCAATTAAAATCGCAGATGTTCAAGAGGCCAGAATTTCATGAGTGCAGATATTGCATTGGGTTGAGGAGCTGGGTGAAGTTACAGGGATAGTGAGGGTTGCAGGGCTCGAGGAGGTTACAGACAGAGGGATAGGGTGTCGGGCTGCAGGAGGTTACAGAGATAAGGGAGGGTTGTAGGCCTGAAGGAGGTTACAGAGGGAGGGATAAGGTGGAGGGCTGGAGGACGTACCAGTGAGAGGGAGGGGATTAGGGCTGTAGGAGGTTACAGAGACGGAGGGTTGCAGGGCTGGAGGAGGTTACAGAGATGGGAGGTTTGTAGGGCTGGAGGAGGTTAAGAGAGAGGGAGGGTTGTCGGGCTGGAGGAGGTTACAGAGAGAGGGAGGGTTGTAGGGCTGGAGGAGGTTACAGAGAGAGGGTGGGTTGTAGGGCTGGAGGAGGTTACAGAGAGAGGGAGGGTTGTAGGGCTGGAGGAGGTTACAGAAATAGGGAGTGTTGTAGGGCTGGCAGAGGTTACAGAGACAGAGGGTTGCAGGGATGGAGGAGGTTACCGAGACGGAGGGTTGCAGGGCTGGAGGAGGTTACAGAGATGGGAGGTTTGTAGGGCTGTCGGAGGTTACAGAGATAGGGAGGGTTGTAGGGCTGGAGGAGGTTACAGAGACAGAGGGTTGCAGGGATGGAGGAGGTTACAGACAGAGGGATAGGGTGTCGGGCTGCAGGAGGTTACAGAGATAAGGGAGGGTTGTAGGCCTGAAGGAGGTTACAGAGGGAGGGATAAGGTGGAGGGCTGGAGGACGTACCAGTGAGAGGGAGGGGATTAGGGCTGTAGGAGGTTACAGAGACGGAGGGTTGCAGGGCTGGAGGAGGTTACAGAGATGGGAGGTTTGTAGGGCTGGAGGAGGTTAAGAGAGAGGGAGGGTTGTCGGGCTGGAGGAGGTTACAGAGATGGGAGGTTTGTAGGGCTGGAGGAGGTTAAGAGAGAGGGAGAGTTGTAGAGCTGGAGGAGGTTTCAGAGAGAGGGAGGGTTGTAGGGCTGGAGAAGGTTACAGAGATAGAGAGTGTTGTAGGGTTGGAGGAAGTTACAGAGTGGGAGGGTTGTAGGGCTGGAGCAGGTTACAGAGAGAGGGAGGGTTATAGGGTTGGAGGAGGTTACAGAGGCAGAGGTTTGTCGGGCTGGAGGAAGTTACAGAGAGAGGGAGGGTTGTAGGGCTGGAGGAGGTTACAGAGATAGGGAGTGTTGTAGGATTGGAGGAAGTTACAGAGTGGGAGGGTTGTAGGGCTGGAGAACGTTACAGAGATAGGGAGGGTTGTGGGGTTGGAGGAGGTTACAGAGGCAGAGGTTTGTCGGGCTGTAGAACATTACAGAGATGGAAGGTTGTAGGGCTGGAGAAGGTAACAGAGAGAGGGAGTGTTCAAGGGATGGAGGAGCTTACAGAAAGAGGGAGGGATCTCGCGTTGGAAGAGGTTACAGAGATATGGAGTGTTGAAGGGTTGGAGGATCTTACAGAGAGAGGGAGAGTTGTAGGCCTGGCGGAAGTTACAGAGAGAGGGAGGTTTGTGTGGCTGGAGGAGGGTACAGAGTGAGGGAGGGTTGTAGGGCTGGAGGAGGTTACAGAGGGGGGGGGCGGTGATGTAGGGCTGGAGGAGGTTACAGAGAGAGGGAGAGTTGTCGGGCTGGAGGAGGTTACAGAGAGAGTGAGGGTTCTCGCGCTGGAGGAGGTTACAGAGATAAGGGAGGGTTGTAGGGCTGGAGGAGGTTACTGAGGCAGAGGTTTGTAGGGCTGGAGGAAGTTACAGAGAGAGGGAGTGTTCTAGGGCTGGAGGAGTTTACAGCGAGAGGGAGAGTTTTTGGTCTGGAGGAGGTTACAGAGACAGGGAGTGTTGCAGGTTTGGAGGAATTTACAGAGGCAGAGGTTTGTAGGGCTGGAAGAAGTTACAGAGAGAGGGAGGGTTATAGGGTTGGAGGAGGTGACAGAGGCAGAGGTTTGTAGGGCTGGAGGAGGTTACAGAGAGAGGCAGTGTTGAAAGGTCGGATGACCCCACAGAGTGAGGGAGAGTGGTAGGCCTGGCGGAAGTTTCAGAGAGAGGGAGGGTTGTCGGGCTGTTGCAGGATACAGAGATAAGGGAGCGTTGTAGGGCTGGAGGAGGTTACAGAGACGGAGGGTTGTCGGGCTGGAGGAGGTTGCAGAGCGAGGAAGGGTTGTAGGGCTGGAGGAGGTTACAGAGAGAGGGAGGGTTTTCGGGTTGGAGGAAGTTACCGAGAGAGGGAGGGTTGGAGGGATGAAGGAGTTTACAGAGTCGGAGGGTTGTAGGACTGTAGGTGGTTACAGAGAGAGGGAGGGTTGTAGGGCTGGAGGAGGTTACAGAGAGAGGGAGGGTTGGAGGGCTGGAGGATGTTACAGAGAGAGGGAGAGTTATAGGGTTGGAGGATGTGACAGAGAGAGGGAGTGTTCAAGGGATGGAGGAGCTTACAGAAAGAGGGAGGGATCTCGCGTTGGAAGAGGTTACAGAGATATGGAGTGTTGAAGGGTTGGAGGATCTTACAGAGAGAGGGAGGGTTGTAGGACTGGTGCAGGATGCAGAGATAAGGGAGGGTTGTAGGGCTGGAGGAGATTACAGAGCGAGGGAGGATTGTAGGTCTGTAGGAGGTTACAGAGACTGAGGCTGCTAGGGCTGGAGGAGGTTACAGAGAGAGGGAGGGTTGTAGGGCTGGAGAAGGTTACAGAGAGAGGGAGGGTGTAGGGCTGGAGGAGGTTACAGAGAGAGGGAGGGTTGTAGGGCTGGAGGAGGATACAGAGAGAGGGAGGGTTGTAGGTCTGGAGAAGGTTACAGAGAGAGGGAGGATTTTAGGGCTGGAGGAGGTTACTGAGAGAGGGAGGGTTGTAGGGCTGGAGGAGGTTACAGAGAGTGGGAGGGTTGTAGGGTTGGAGGAAGTGACAGAGAGAGGGAGGATTTTAGGGCTGGAGGAGGTTGCAGAGATGGAGGGTTGTATTGCTGGAGGAGGGTACAAAGAGAGGGAGGGTTGTAGGCTGGAGGAGGTTACAGAGATGGGGGGTTGTAGGGATGGAGGAGATTAAAGAGATAGGGAGGTTTGTAGGGCTGGAGGAGGTTACAGAGAGGAAGGTTTAAGGGCTCGAGGAGGTTACAGGGAGAGAGAGGGTTGCAGGACTTTAGGAGGTTACAGAGAGAGGGACGGTTGTAGTGCTGTAGGTGGTTGCAGAGATAAGGGAGTGTTGTAGGGCTTTAGGAGATGATAGAGAGAGGGAGAGTTGTAGGACTGGAGGAGACTACAGAGAGCGGGAGGGTTGTAGGGATGGAGAAGGTTACAGAGAGTGGGAGGGTTTTAAGGATGGTGGAGATTACACTGAGAGGGAGGGTTGTAGGACTGGAGGAGGTTACAGAGAGAGGGAGTGTTGTAGGGCTGGAGGAGGTTACAGGGACGGAGGGTTGTAGGGCTGGAGGATGTGACTGAGATAGGGAGTGTTGTAGGGTTGGCGGAGCTTACAGAGACGGAGGGTTGTTGGGCTGGAGGAGGTTACAGAGATAGGGGGATTGTAGGGCTGGAGGAGGTTCCAGAGGGAGGAAGGTAGTAGGGCTGGAGGAGGTCACAGAGGGGGGGGGCGGTGATGTAGGGCTGGAGGAGGTTACAGAGAGAGGGAGGATTGTAGGGCTGGAGGAAGTTACAGAGAGTGGGAGGGTTGTAGGGCTGGAGGAGGTTACAGAGATAGGGAGGGTTGTAGGGCTGGAGGAGGTTACAGAGAGAGGGAGGGTTGTAGGGCTGGAGGAGGTTACAGAAATAGGGAGTGTTGTAGGGCTGGCAGAGGTTACAGAGACAGAGGGTTGCAGGGATGGAGGAGGTTACCGAGACGGAGGGTTGCAGGGCTGGAGGAGGTTACAGAGATGGGAGGTTTGTAGGGCTGTCGGAGGTTACAGAGATAGGGAGGGTTGTAGGGCTGGAGGAGGTTACAGAGACAGAGGGTTGCAGGGATGGAGGAGGTTACCAAGACGGAGGATTGCAGGGCTGGAGGAGGTTACAGAGATGGGAGGTTTGTAGGGCTGGAGGAGGTTAAGAGAGAGGGAGAGTTGTAGAGCTGGAGGAGGTTTCAGAGAGAGGGAGGGTTGTAGGGCTGGAGAAGGTTACAGAGATAGAGAGTGTTGTAGGGTTGGAGGAAGTTACAGAGTGGGAGGGTTGTAGGGCTGGAGAACGTTACAGAGAGAGGGAGGGTGGTAGGGATGTAGGAGGTTAAAGAGACCAAGGGTTGTAGGGCTGGAGCAGGTTACAGAGAGAGGGAGGGTTATAGGGTTGGAGGAGGTTACAGAGGCAGAGGTTTGTCGGGCTGGAGGAAGTTACAGAGAGAGGGAGGGTTGTAGGGCTGGAGGAGGTTACAGAGATAGGGAGTGTTGTAGGATTGGAGGAAGTTACAGAGTGGGAGGGTTGTAGGGCTGGAGAACGTTACAGAGATAGGGAGGGTTGTGGGGTTGGAGGAGGTTACAGAGGCAGAGGTTTGTCGGGCTGTAGGACATTACAGAGATGGAAGGTTGTAGGGCTGGAGAAGGTAACAGAGAGAGGGAGTGTTCAAGGGATGGAGGAGCTTACAGAAAGAGGGAGGGATCTCGCGTTGGAAGAGGTTACAGAGATATGGAGTGTTGAAGGGTTGGAGGATCTTACAGAGAGAGGGAGAGTTGTAGGCCTGGCGGAAGTTACAGAGAGAGGGAGGTTTGTGTGGCTGGAGGAGGGTACAGAGTGAGGGAGGTTTGTGTGGCTGGAGGAGGGTACAGAGTGAGGGAGGGTTGTAGGGCTGGAGGAGGTTACAGAGGGGGGGGGCGGTGATGTAGGGCTGGAGGAGGTTACAGAGAGAGGGAGAGTTGTCGTGCTGGAGGAGGTTACAGAGAGAGTGAGGGTTCTCGCGCTGGAGGAGGTTACAGAGATAAGGGAGGGTTGTAGGGCTGGAGGAGGTTACTGAGGCAGAGGTTTGTAGGGCTGGAGGAAGTTACAGAGAGAGGGAGTGTTCTAGGGCTGGAGGAGTTTACAGCGAGAGGGAGAGTTTTTGGTCTGGAGGAGGTTACAGAGACAGGGAGTGTTGCAGGTTTGGAGGAATTTACAGAGGCAGAGGTTTGTAGGGCTGGAAGAAGTTACAGAGAGAGGGAGGGTTATAGGGTTGGAGGAGGTGACAGAGGCAGAGGTTTGTAGGGCTGGAGGAGGTTACAGAGAGAGGCAGTGTTGAAAGGTCGGATGACCCCACAGAGAGAGGGAGAGTGGTAGGCCTGGCGGAAGTTTCAGAGAGAGGGAGGGTTGTCGGGCTGTTGCAGGATACAGAGATAAGGGAGCGTTGTAGGGCTGGAGGAGGTTACAGAGACGGAGGGTTGTCGGGCTGGAGGAGGTTGCAGAGCGAGGAAGGGTTGTAGGGCTGGAGGAGGTTACAGAGAGAGGGAGGGTTTTCGGGTTGGAGGAAGTTACCGAGAGAGGGAGGGTTGGAGGGATGAAGGAGTTTACAGAGTCGGAGGGTTGTAGGACTGTAGGTGGTTACAGAGAGAGGGAGGGTTGTAGGGCTGGAGGAGGTTACAGAGAGAGGGAGGGTTGGAGGGCTGGAGGATGTTACAGAGAGAGGGAGAGTTATAGGGTTGGAGGATGTGACAGAGAGAGGGAGTGTTCAAGGGATGGAGGAGCTTACAGAAAGAGGGAGGGATCTCGCGTTGGAAGAGGTTACAGAGATATGGAGTGTTGAAGGGTTGGAGGATCTTACAGAGAGAGGGAGGGTTGTAGGACTGGTGCAGGATGCAGAGATAAGGGAGGGTTGTAGGGCTGGAGGAGATTACAGAGCGAGGGAGGATTGTAGGTCTGTAGGAGGTTACAGAGACTGAGGCTGCTAGGGCTGGAGGAGGTTACAGAGAGAGGGAGGGTAGTAGGGCTGGAGAAGGTTACAGAGAGAGGGAGGGTGTAGGGCTGGAGGAGGTTACAGAGAGAGGGAGGGTTGTAGGGCTGGAGGAGGATACAGAGAGAGGGAGGGTTGTAGGTCTGGAGAAGGTTACAGAGAGAGGGAGGATTTTAGGGCTGGAGGAGGTTACTGGGAGAGGGAGGGTTGTAGGGCTGGAGGAGGTTACAGAGAGTGGGAGGGTTGTAGGGTTGGAGGAAGTGACAGAGAGAGGGAGGATTTTAGGGCTGGAGGAGGTTGCAGAGATGGAGGGTTGTATTGCTGGAGGAGGGTACAAAGAGAGGGAGGGTTGTAGGCTGGAGGAGGTTACAGAGATGGGGGGTTGTAGGGATGGAGGAGATTAAAGAGATAGGGAGGTTTGTAGGGCTGGAGGAGGTTACAGAGAGGAAGGTTTAAGGGCTCGAGGAGGTTACAGAGAGAGAGAGGGTTGCAGGACTTTAGGAGGTTACAGAGAGAGGGACGGTTGTAGTGCTGTAGGTGGTTACAGAGATAAGGGAGTGTTGTAGGGCTTTAGGAGATGATAGAGAGAGGGAGAGTTGTAGGACTGGAGGAGACTACAGAGAGCGGGAGGGTTGTAGGGATGGAGAAGGTTACAGAGAGTGGGAGGGTTTTAAGGATGGTGGAGATTACACTGAGAGGGAGGGTTGTAGGACTGGAGGAGGTTACAGAGAGAGGGAGTGTTGTAGGGCTGGAGGAGGTTACAGGGACGGAGGGTTGTAGGGCTGGAGGATGTGACTGAGATAGGGAGTGTTGTAGGGTTGGCGGAGCTTACAGAGACGGAGGGTTGTTGGGCTGGAGGAGGTTACAGAGATAGGGGGATTGTAGGGCTGGAGGAGGTTCCAGAGGGAGGAAGGTAGTAGGGCTGGAGGAGGTCACAGAGGGGGGGGGCGGTGATGTAGGGCTGGAGGAGGTTACAGAGAGAGGGAGGATTGTAGGGCTGGAGGAAGTTACAGAGAGTGGGTTGTAGGGCTGGAGGAGGTTACAGAGATAGGGAGGATTTTAGGGCTGGGGGAGGTTACAGAGAGAGGGAGGATTGTCGGGCTGGAGGACGTTACAGAGTCGGAGGGTCGTAGGGCTGGAGGAGGTTACATAGAGAGGGAGGATTGTCGGGCTGGAGGACGTTACAGATTCGGAGGGTCGTAGGGCTGGAGGAGGTTACAGAGATAGGGAGGATTTTAGGGCTGGAGGATCTTACAGCGAGAGGGAGAGCTTTTGGTCTGGAGGAGGTTACAGAGACAGGGAGTGTTGCAGGTTTGGAGGAAGTTACAGAGGCAGAGGTTTGTAGGGCTGGAAGAAGTTACAGAGAGAGGCAGTGTTGAAAGGTCGGATGACCCCACAGAGAGAGGGAGCATTGTAGGGCTGGAGGAGGTTACAGAGAGAGGGAGGGTTGTAGGGCTGGAGGAGGTTACAGAGAGAGGGAGGGTTGTAGGTCTGGAGGAGGTTACAGAGAGAGGGAGGGTTGTAGGGCTGGAGGAGGTTACAGAGAGAGGGAGGGTCGTAGGGCTGGAGGAGGTTACTGAGATAGGGAGTGTTGTAAGGTTGGAGGAAGTTACAGAGAGAGGGAGGGTTGTAGGGCTGGAGGAGGTTACAGAGACAGGGAGTGTTGCAGGTTTGGAGGAAGTTACAGAGGCAGAGGTTTGTAGGGCTGGAAGAAGCTACAGAGAGAGGGAGGGTTATACGGTTGGAGGATGTGACAGAGGCAGAGATTTGTAGGGCTGGAGGAGGTTACAGAGAGAGGCAGTGTTGAAAGGTTGGATGACCCCACAGAGAGAGGGAGAGTTGTAGGCCTGGCGGAAGTTTCAGAGAGAGGGAGGGTTGTCGGGCTGTTGCAGGATACAGAGATAAGGGAGCGTTGTAGGGCTGGAGGAGGTTACAGAGACAGAGGGTTGTAGGACTGTAGGTGGTTACAGAGAGAGGGAGGGTTGTAGGGCTGGAGGAGGTTACAGAGAGTGGGAGGGTTGTAGGGCTGGAGGAGGTTACAGAGAGAGGGAGTGTTATAGGGTTGGAGGAGGTTACAGAGAGAGGGAGGGTTGTAGGGCTGGAGGAGGTTACAGAGAGAAGGAGGGTTGTAGGGCTGGAGGAGGTTACAGAGAGAGGGAGAGTTGTAGGGCTGGAGGAGGTTACAGAGAGAGGGAGGGTTGTAGGGCTGGAGGAGGTTACAGAGAGAGGGAGGGTTGGAGGGCTGGAGGAGGTTACAGAGAGAGGGAGGGTCGTAGGGCTGGAGGAGGTTACTGAGATAGGGAGTGTTGTAAGGTTGGAGGAAGTTACAGAGAGAGGGAGGGTTGTAGGGCTGGAGGAGGTTACAGAGAGAGGGAGGGTTGTAGAGCTGGAGGAGGTTACAGAGAGAGGGAGGGTTGTAGGTCTGGAGGAGGTTACAGAGAGAGGGAGGGTTGTAGGGCTGGAGGAGGTTACAGAGAGAGGGAGGGTTGTAGAGCTGGAGGAGGTTACAGAGAGAGGGAGGGTTGTAGGTCTGGAGGAGGTTACAGAGAGAGGGAGGGTTGTAGGGCTGGAGGAGGTTACAGAGAGAGAGAGGGTTGTAGGGCTGGAGGAGGCTACAGAGAGAGGGAGGGTTGTAGGGCTGGAGGAGGTTACAGAGACGGAGTGTTGTAGGACTGGAGGAGGTTACAGAGAGAGGGTGGTTTGTAGGGCTGGAGGAGGTTACAGAGAGAGGGAGGGTTGTAGTGTTGGAGAAGTTTACAGGGATGGAGGGTTGTAGGGCTGTAGGAGGTTACTAAGAAAGGTAGAGTTGTCAGGTTGGTGGATGTTACAGAGACGGAGGGTTGGAGGAGGTTACAGTGGGGGGGAGGGATTTTGGGCTGGAGGACGTTACAGAGAGAGGGAGGGTTGTAGGTCTGGAGGAAATTACAGAGAGAGGGAGGGTTGTAGGGCTGGAGGAGGCTACAGAGAGAGGGAGGGTTGTAGGGCTGGAGGAGGTTACAGGGAGAGCTTGGGCTGAGGCCTTGGGCGTTGAAACAGGGATGAGAATTTTACTTTGGAAGGGTTGTTTAACTGGGAATCAATGTAGATCACTGAGTATAGGGAGTGATCGGTGAATGGAACTTGGTGCCAGTTAGCATACACGCATCAGAATTTTTGATGAGTATGTTTATGGAATTTAATCCTGAGAAGTTTGAGGTGATGCATTTTGGGAAGACTAACAAGGCAAGGGAATATACAATGGATGGTCGGACCCTAGGAAGGACAGAGGGTCAGAGGGACCTTGGTGTACTTGTCCATAGATCACTGAAGGCAGCAGCACAGGTAGGTACGGTGGTTAGGAAGTCATATGAGGCATAGAATATAAGAGCAGGGAGGCTATGATGGAGCTTTATAAAACACTAGTTAGGCCACAGCTGGAGTACTGTGTACAGTTCTGGTCACCACACTATAGGAAGGATGTGATTGCATTGGAGAGGGTGCAGAGGAGATTCACCAGGATGTTGCCTGGGCTGGAGCATTTCAGCTATGAAGAGAGACTGAAAAGGCTAGGGTTGTTTTCCTTAGAGCAGAGGAGCTGAGGGGAGACATGACTGAGGTATACAAAATTATGAGGGGCATTGATAGGTTCGATAGGAAGAAACATTTCCCGTCAGTGGAGGGGTCAATAACCAGGGGGCATAGATTTCAGGTAGGAGGTTTAGAGGGGATTTGAGGCAAAAATATTTCACCCAGTGGGTGGTTGGAATCTGGAATACACTGCCTGAAGGGATGGTAGAGGCAGGAACCCTCACAACATTTAAGAAGTATTTAGATGAGCACTTGAAATGCCATAGCATACAAGGCTATGGGCCAAGTGCTGGAAAATGGGATTCGAATAGTTAGGTGCTTGATGGCTGGCACGGACACGATGGGCTGAAGGGCCTGTTCCTGTGCTGTATAACTCTATGACTCTATGAAGTTTACAGAAAAGGGAAGTGAGTTTAATCATCTCGTGTGATGGGCTGTAAGAATGTACTAAAAGCAAGCGTGTGTGAGCACTAAGAGACTGGGCTGTCACAGCCAGCACTGAGTCCTAGAAATTGCAAGTGCTGGAGTCGGGTCGGGGTCAGGGTCGGGGTGAGGGTGGGGCAGTGGGGGCCATAACTAATGACAGATGTGAATCCTTCATAGATGACCAGTACTCCCTGTCTTCAAAGAGCACTGCTCTTAAACACTTCCCATCCCGCAGGCAATTTGATGTTTTGTGAAAGAATTCTGCCTTGTGAAGTTATTGGTTATGCGTTAGCTGTCACAACTCCTGGGGGCGGAGGGGGGGTGGGGGAGCAGTGCTTACTGCACACAGAGATTAGTTTGCAATCATGCCCAGGCAGTTACCATGGCAACAAAGCAGACATGACTCTGGCTTCTCCTCACACATGAACATCGCAGGGCAGAGTGACTGGGATAGTTGAGTGCCTTTCATCATTCTTTAAAATGTCAGAGGGCGGACTGAGTTATAATAAGGATTCCAGTTCCTAGGAAAGCTCGTGTTTATTAACATTCCCAATGGCTATTTTTACCAAGGCAGGGAAAAGTGGCATCTCATCCCTGTCAGAGCACAGCATTCATAGACTGCTCTGTGGAAGTAAAGACTTACATTTCTATAATGTTTTTCCAACTTCAGGACATTACAATGCTGCTTCTTAGCCAATGGAGTGCATTTTGTGACATGTGGACCCCGTTTTAATGTTGGGAACCTGGCAGCCAATTTATGCACAGCAAGATCCCACAAACAGCAATGCGATAGTGACCAGATAATCTGTTTCAGTGATGTTGGTAGAGGGATAAATATAGGCCCAGAACACCAGGGAGAACTCCCCCGCTGATCTTCGAAATAGTGGCCATGGGACCTTTTACCTCCACCTGAGAGGGCAGACAGAGCCTTGGTTTAATGTCTCATCTGAAAGACAGCACCTCCAACAGTGCAGCACTCCCTCAGTCCTGCACTAGGAGGGTCGGCCTGCATTCTGTGCTCACGTCCCTGGAGTGGAACTTGAACACACAACCTGACCCATAGGCGGGAGTGTTACCGTCTGCCCCACCTAAGGGTGCCCCTCCTCCGCCACCTCACCGTATCCGCACCCCCCCCCCCCCAGTCCACCCTAAGCAGTGGATTGTCAACCTCCTGCATTTTAACCCCTTTTATTTAGCCTACACTGACTTACATTGATGCCTGTCGGAGAGTTAAACCCATGTAATGGGGCTGTTTATGGAGATTGAGAGTGATCAGTGCTGCTTCTGGGAGGGTAGTCTCCACCCTGGGATTGCAACACCAGTTGAGTGCCTATTATCTGGTATTGACTGCAGCAATGGTTCCTTCAAGCAGGCTGCCAGCGAGGGAATGAAGCCAGTTTTCATTTTGCGTAGCAGTGTGGTAAGGTCAAGTGACAGGAAATAGGCCTCAGCTTAGCAGAAGAAAAACTCTAGAGCCTGCACTGTAAATAGACACAGGCTGGGCTATGCTGGGGTCATGAGCAGGTAAACAGAGGATCTGACAGAAGATAAAAACAACCCAACACATCGTACTTCAGATCCAAATCCCGTTACGCTCTACTAACATACGTGGATCAGAAAGAAAAAACTTGCATTTATATCACAACCTCAGGATCTCGCAAAGCCCTTCACAATAAAGTACTTTGTAATGAGGTCACTGCTGTCATGCACAAAAGGTGGGAGCAAATTTGCAAACAACAAGATTGCAGAAAAAAGCAATATGATAATAACCAGATAATCAGTTTTAGTGATGTAGTGATGTTGATAGAGGGATAAATATTGACCAGGACACGGGGGAAATCTCCCCTGCTCTTCTTCAAATAGAGTCATCGGATCTTTTATATCCACCTGAGAGGGCAAATGTCTCATCCGAAAGACAGTGCTTCCGATAGCATAGCAATACTTACTACTGCCTCTCCAACAATGTAGCACTCCCACAGGCCTGCCCATCTGACAGTGCAGCACTCCCTCTGTATTGACCCTCCGAATCTGCAGCACTCCCTCAGTACTGTTTAGTTTAGTTCAGTTTGAAGATACAGCACTGAAACAGGCCCTTCGGCCCACCGAGTCTGTGCCGACCATCAACCACCCATTTATACTAATCCTACACTAATTCCATATTACTACCACATCCCCACCTGTCCCTATATTTCCCTACCACCTACCTATACTAGGGGCAATTGCTAATGGCCAATTTACCTATCAACCTGCAAGTCTTTGGCATGTGGGAGGAAACCAGAGCACCCGGAGGAAACCCACGCAGACACAGGGAGAACTTGCAAACTCCACACAGGCAGTACCCAGAATCGAACCCGGGTTGCTGGAGCTGTGAGGCTGCGGTGCTAACCACTGCGCCACTGTGCCGCCCCACTGACACTCCAACAGTGCAGCACTCCCTCAGTACTGACCCTCCGACAGTGCAGCACTCCCTCAGTATTGACCCTCCGACTGTGCAGCACTCCCTCTGTTCTGACCCTCCGACAGTCCAGCACTCCCTCAGTACTGACCCTCCGACAGTCCAGCACTCCCTCTTTACTGACCTTCTGACAGTGCAGCCCTCCCTCAGTACTGACCCTCCGACAGTGCAGCACTCCCTCTGTACTGACCCTCCGACAGTGCAGCACTCTCTCAGTACTGACCCTCCGACAGTGCAGCGCTCCCTCAGTACTGACCTTCTGACAGTGCAGCTCTCCCTCAGTACTGACCCTCCGACAGTCCAGCACTCCCTCTGTACTGACCCTCCGACAGTGCAGCACTCCTCTAGTACTGACCCTCCAACAGTGCAGCGCTCCCTCAGTACTGACCCTCTGACAGTTCAGCACTCACTCAGTACTGACCCTCCGACAGTGCAGCACTCTGTCAGGACTGACCCTCTGTCAGTGCAGCACTCCCTCTAACAATGCAGCCCTCACTCAGTACTGACCCTCCGACAGTGCAGCGCTCCCTCAGTACTGACCCTCTGACAGTTCAGCACTCACTCAGTACTGACCCTCTGACAGTGCAGCATTCTCTCAGTACTGACCCTCTGACAGTTCAGCACTCTGTCAGGACTGACCCTCTGTCAGTGCGGCACTCACTCAGTACTGACCCACCGACAGTGCGGCACTCCCTCTAACAATGCAGCCCTCCCTCAGTACTGACCCTCCGACAGTGCAGAGCTCCTTCAGTGCCGCCTCTCCGACAATGTGGCACTCCCTCAGTACTGACCCTCCAACAGTGTGGTGCTCCCTCAGTACTGACCCTCCGACAGTGTGGCGCTCCCTCAGCACTGACCCTCTGACAGTGTGGCACCCCCTCAGTACTGAACCTCCGACAGTACAGCACTCCCTCTGTACTAACCCTCTGACAGTTCAGCACTCACTCAGTACTGACCCTCTGACAGTGCAGCTCTCCCTTAGTACTGACCCTCCAACAGTGCAGAGCTCCTTCAGTACTGACCCTCCGACAGTATGGCGCTCCCCCAGAACAGACCCTCCAACAGTGTGGCGCCCCCTCAGTACTGACCCTTCGACAGTGTGGCGCTCCCTCAGTACTGACCCTCCGACAGTGTGGCGCTCCCTCAGTACTGACCCTCCGACAGTGCGGCGCTCCCTCAGTACTGAACCTCCGACAGTGTGGCGCTCCCTCAGTACTGACCCTCCGACAGTGTGGCGCTCCCTCAGTACTGACCCTCTGACAGTGTGGCGCTCCCTCAGTACTGACCCTCCGACAGTGTGGCGCTCCCTCAGTACTGACCCTCTGACAGTGTGGCGCTCCCTCAGTACTGACCCTCCGACAGTGTGGCGCTCCCTCAGTACTGACCCTCTGACAGTGTGGCGCTCCCTCAGTACTGACCCTCTGACAGTGTGGCGCTCCCTCAGTACTGACCCTCTGACAGTGTCGCGCTCCCTCAGTACTGACCCTCCGACAGTGTGGCGCTCCCTCAGTACTGACCCTCTGACAGTGTCGCGCTCCCTCAGTACTGACCCTCTGACAGTGTGGCGCTCCCTCAGTACTGACCCTCCGACAGTGTGGCGCTCCCTCAGTACTGACCCTCTGACAGTGTGGCGCTCCCTCAGTACTGACCCTCCGACAGTGTGGCGCTCCCTCAGTACTGACCCTCCGACAGTGTGGCGCTCCCTCAGTACTGAACCTCCGACAGTGTGGCGCTCCCTCAGTACTGAACCTCCGACAGTGTGGCGCTCCCTCAGTACTGACCCTCTGACAGTGTGGCGCTCCCTCAGTACTGACCCTCTGACAGTGTGGCGCTCCCTCAGTACTGACCCTCCGACAGTGTGGCGCTCCCTCAGTACTGACCCTCTGACAGTGTGGCGCTCCCTCAGTACTGACCCTCTGACAGTGTGGCGCTCCCTCAGTACTGACCCTCTGACAGTGTCGCGCTCCCTCAGTACTGACCCTCCGACAGTGTGGCGCTCCCTCAGTACTGAACCTCCGACAGTGTGGCGCTCCCTCAGTACTGACCCTCTGACAGTGTGGCACTCCCTCAGTACTGACCCTCCGACAGTGTGGCGCTCCCTCAGTACTGACCCTCCGACAGTGTGGCGCTCCCTCAGTACTGACCCTCCGACAGTGTGGCGCTCCCTCAGTACTGACCCTCTGACAGTGTGGCGCTCCCTCAGTACTGACCCTCTGACAGTGTGGCGCTCCCTCAGTACTGACCCTCTGACAGTGTGGCGCTCCCTCAGTACTGACCCTCCGACAGTGTGGCGCTCCCTCAGTCCTGACCTTCCGACAGTGTGGCGCTCCCTCAGTACTGACCCTCTGACAGTGTGGCGCTCCCTCAGTACTGACCCTCTGACAGTGTGGCGCTCCCTCAGTACTGACCCTCCGACAGTGTGGCGCTCCCTCAGTACTGACCCTCCGACAGTGTGGCGCTCCCTCAGTACTGACCCTCTGACAGTGTGGCGCTCCCTCAGTACTGACCCTCTGACAGTGTGGCGCTCCCTCAGTACTGACCCTCTGACAGTGTCGCGCTCCCTCAGTACTGACCCTCCGACAGTGTGGCGCTCCCTCAGTACTGAACCTCCGACAGTGTGGCGCTCCCTCAGTACTGACCCTCTGACAGTGTGGCACTCCCTCAGTACTGACCCTCCGACAGTGTGGCGCTCCCTCAGTACTGACCCTCCGACAGTGTGGCGCTCCCTCAGTACTGACCCTCCGACAGTGTGGCGCTCCCTCAGTACTGACCCTCTGACAGTGTGGCGCTCCCTCAGTACTGACCCTCTGACAGTGTGGCGCTCCCTCAGTACTGACCCTCTGACAGTGTGGCGCTCCCTCAGTACTGACCCTCCGACAGTGTGGCGCTCCCTCAGTCCTGACCTTCCGACAGTGTGGCGCTCCCTCAGTACTGACCCTCTGACAGTGTGGCGCTCCCTCAGTACTGACCCTCTGACAGTGTGGCGCTCCCTCAGTACTGACCCTCCGACAGTGTGGCGCTCCCTCAGTACTGAACCTCCGACAGTGTGGCACTCCCTCAGTACTGACCCTCTGACAGTGTGGCGCTCCCTCAGTACTGACCCTCCGACAGTGTGGCGCTCCCTCAGTACTGAACCTCCGACAGTGTGGCGCTCCCTCAGTACTGACCCTCCGACAGTGTGGCGCTCCCTCAGTACTGACCCTCTGACAGTGTGACGCTCCCTCAGTACTGACCCTCTGACAGTGTGGCGCTCCCTCAGTACTGACCCTCTGACAGTGTGGCGCTCCCTCAGTACTGAACCTCCGACAGTGTGGCGCTCCCTTAGTGCTGACCCTCCGACAGTGTGGCGCTCCCTCAGTACTGAACCTCCGACAGTGTGGCGCTCCCTCAGTACTGACCCTCTGACAGTGTGGCGCTCCCTCAGTACAGACCCTCTGACAGTGTGGCGCTCCCTCAGTACTGAACCTCCGACAGTGTGGCGCTCCCTCAGTACTGACCCTCCGACAGTGTGGCGCTCCCTCAGTACTGAACCTCCGACAGTGTGGCGCTCCCTCAGTACTGAACCTCCGACAGTGTGGCGCTCCCTCAGTACTGACCCTCTGACAGTGTGGCGCTCCCTCAGTACTGACCCTCTGACAGTGTGGCGCTCCCTCAGTACTGACCCTCCGACAGTGTGGCGCTCCCTCAGTACTGACCCTCCGACAGTGTGGCGCTCCCTCAGTACTGAACCTCCGACAGTGTGGCGCTCCCTCAGTACTGACCCTCCGACAGTGTGGCGCTCCCTCAGTACTGAACCTCCGACAGTGTGGCGCTCCCTCAGTACTGACCCTCTGACAGTGTGGCGCTCCCTCAGTACTGACCCTCTGACAGTGTGGCGCTCCCTCAGTACTGACCCTCTGACAGTGTGGCGCTCCCTCAGTACTGAACCTCCGACAGTGTGGCGCTCCCTCAGTACTGACCCTCCGACAGTGTGGCGCTCCCTCAGTACTGACCCTCCGACAGTGTGGCGCTCCCTCAGTACTGAACCTCCGACAGTGTGGCGCTCCCTCAGTACTGACCCTCGGACAGTGTGGCGCTCCCTCAGTACTGACCCTCCGACAGTGTGGCGCTCCCTCAGTACTGACCCTCCGACAGTGTGGCGCTCCCTCAGTACTGAACCTCCGACAGTGTGGCGCTCCCTCAGTACTGACCCTCCGACAGTGTGGCGCTCCCTCAGTACTGAACCTCCGACAGTGTGGCGCTCCCTCAGTACTGACCCTCCGACAGTGTGGCGCTCCCTCAGTACTGACCCTCCGACAGTGTGGCGCTCCCTCAGTGCTGACCCTCCGACAGTGTGGCGCTCCCTCAGTACTGGCATTCTGACTGTCGAGTGAATTTTATATCGTCATATCTCTGAGGTACATCGCTTGCCTGTGAAGAGTTTGTTTAACAGGTGAAATAATGTGAATGACTATCTTTGGGCAAATGCAGGACTGCCAATAGTGCAAGCCCAAGTCCCTACTGGGGTTAGAACTTCATTCGAACTATCAGAAGGAATACGGTGGGTTTTGCAATTTCTGGCTGGCTTGAAATCTGCACCAAAAGTTTTTTTATGTCTGAAGGAAGTATTATGAATACCTTCGTCTAATTTTTCTGCCTTTTTAATCATATAGATCATTGCACGGAGCTTGTGTCTTGTGGCAGGGGGAGGTGAATTCAAGGACACATTGAAAGCCCAGCTGTTCAGACTAGGCCCAAGGCCGTCGGAAACTCCCAGCAAGCAACAAGACAAGGGTCTTTACATCACACCTTTGCAGATCAGCCTTCCATATTTATACATACATATTTCAAACATGCTGACTGGTGTGATCATTATCTGTACATTTAAGATCTTGTACCAAACAAGCACAGTCCTAACTTGCTCGGTTACTTTCAGTCAGAGCAGCATGAATGTTTGCCACAATCTATGTCAGCCATTGGTCAGTGGGTAGCACTCTGGCCTCTAAGACAGAAGATCATAGGTTCAAATCCTATCCAGAGACTGGAGTACATCATCCAGGCCACACTCCCAGTGCCAGTACTGGGGGAGTGCTGAACTGTCAGAGGGGCTATCTTTCAGATGAGTCATTAAACCGAGGCCCCATCTGCTCTCTCAGGTGGGCCAAACAGATCCCCCACCCACTATTTTGGGGATGAACAGACCAGTTCTACTTGATGCCCTGAGCCAGTATTCATCCCTCAACCTGTAATGATCTGGTCATTATCTCACTGCTCTCAGTGGGATCTTGCTGTGTGCAAATCAGTTGCCGTGTTTCTTATATTACAACAGTGACTACCCTTCAAAAAGTAGACTATTAGCTGGGAAGTGCTTTAGGATATCCTGAGGTCATGAAAGGTACAACAGACATACAAATCTCTCTGGGCTCATTGTCGCTGGATAAATATCCTGGAACTCTCTTCCTAACAGTACTGTGGGTGTATATACCTCACATAGACTTGACAGAGATGTCCACATCTGGGGATTAGCCCAACCAATGAAATGCCACAACTGGTGGAATCATTAGGATATGGGTTGTGTGTTTCAGAAATTCTTTGCAAGGGACAAGACTCTCTTGTCCATTTCTGAACTTGCACCAAGTCCCATTCACCTATCACCATCTGACTGGTCCGGCAAACACCTCCATTTTAAAATTCCCATCCTTGTTTACAAATCCCTCCATGGCCTCGTCACTTCCTGTCTCTGTAATCTCCTCCAGCCTCACAACCCTCTGAGATATCTGCATTTCTCTAATTCTGGCCTCTTGTGCATCCCTGATTTTAAACACTCCACCATTGGTGGCCGTGCTTTCAGTTGCCTAGGCTCTAGAATTCCCTCCCTAAACCTCTCCAACTCATTCTGTTCCATGAAGATTCTCCTTAAAACCTACCTCTTTGACCAACTGCTTGGTCACCTGACCTAATATCTACACAAGTGACTTGACATCAAAAATGTTGGTTAATAACACTCCTGTGAGGCACCTTGGGATGTTTCACAACACTCAAGGCACGATATAAATGCAAGCAGTTAAAAACATCTGAATATTGAGCAGGAGCAGGCTATACAGTCTCTCCAGTCTGAATGAAGAGTAGGAGTGGGTTATACAGTCTCTCCAGTCTGAATGATGAGCAGGAGTGGGTTATACAGTCTCTCCAGTCTGAATGAAGAGCAGGAGTGGGTTATACGGTCTCTCCAGGCTGAATGATGAGCAGGAGTGGGTTATACAGACGCTCCAGTCTGAATGAAGAGTAGGAGTGGGTTATGCAGTCTCTCCAGTATGAATGATCAGCAGGAGTGGGTTATACGGTCTCTCCAGTCTGAATGAAGAGCAGGAGTGGGTTATACAGTCTCTCCAGTCTGAATGAAGAGTAGGAGTGGGTTATACGGTCTCTCCAGGCTGAATGATGAGCAGGAGTGGGTTATACAGACGCTCCAGTCTGAATGAAGAGTAGGAGTGGGTTATGCAGTCTCTCCAGTCTGAATGATGAGCAGGAGTGGGTTATACGGTCTCTCCAGTCTGAATGAAGAGCACGAGTGGGTTATACAGTCTCTCCAGTCTGAATGAAGAGTAGGAGTGGGTTATACAGTCTCTCCAGTCTGAATGATGAGCAGGAGTGGGTTATACAGTATCTCCAGTCTGAATGAAGAGCAGGAGTGGGTTATCCAGTCTCTCCAGCCTGAATGATGAGCAGGAGTGGGTTATACAGTCTCTCCAGTCTGAATGAAGAGCAGGAGTGGGTAACGCAGTCTCTCCAGTCTGAATGATCAGTAGGAGTGGGTTATATAGTCTCTCCAGTCTGAATGAAGAGTAGGAGTGGGTTGTACAGTCTCTCCAGTGTGAATGAAGAGTAGGAGTGGGTTATACAGTCTCTGCAGTCTCAATGATGAGCAGGAGTGGGTTATCCAGTCTCTCCAGTCTGAATGATGAGCAGGAGAGGGTTATCAGACTCTCCAGTCTGAATGAAGTGTAGGAGCGGGTTATACAGTCTCTCCAGTCTGAATGATGAGCAGGAGTGGGTTATACAGTCTCTCCAGTCTGAATGAAGAGCAGGAGTGGGTTATACGGTCTCTCCAGGCTGAATGATGAACAGGAGTGGGTTATACAGTCTCTCCAGTCTGAATGAAGAGTAGGAGTGGGTTATACGGTCTCTCCAGTCTGAATGAAGAGGAGGAGTGGGTTATACGGTCTCTCGAGGCTGAATGATGAGCAGGAGTGGGTTATACGGTCTCTCCAGTCTGAATGAAGAGCAGGAGTGAGTAAAACAGTCTCTCCAGTCTGAATGAAGAGTAGGAGTGGGTTATACAGTCTCTCCAGTCTGAATGAAGAGTAGGAGTGGGTTATACAGTCTCTCCAGTCTGAATGATGAGCAGGAGTGGGTTATACGGTCTCTCCAGTCTGAATGAAGAGTAGGAGTGGGTTATGCAGTCTCTCCAGTCTGAATGATGAGCAGGAGTGGGTTATACGGTCTCTCCAGTCTGAATGAAGAGCAGGAGTGGGTTATACAGTCTCTCCAGTCTGAATGAAGAGTAGGAGTGGGTTATACAGTCTCTCCAGTCTGAATGATGAGCAGGAGTGGGTTATACAGTATCTCCAGTCTGAATGAAGAGCAGGAGTGGGTAACACAGTCTCTCCAGTCTGAATGATGAGCAGGAGTGGGTTATACAGTCTCTCCAGTCTGAATGAAGAGTAGGAGTGGGTTATACAGTCTCTCCAGTCTGAATGAAGAGCAGGAGTGGGTAACGCAGTCTCTCCAGTCTGAATGATCAGCAGGAGTGGGTTATACAGTCTCTCCAGTGTGAATGAAGAGTAGGAGTGGGTTATACAGTCTCTCCAGTCTCAATGATGAGCAGGAGTGGGTTATCCAGTCTCTCCAGTCTGAATGATGAGCAGGAGTGGGTTATACAGTCTCTCCAGTCTGAATGAAGAGTAGGAGTGGGTTATGCAGTCTCTCCAGTCTGAATGATGAGCAGGAGTGGGTTATCAGACTCTCCAGTCTGAATGAAGAGTAGGAGTGGGTTATACAGTCTCTCCAGTCTGAATGAAGAGTAGGAGTGGGTTATACAGTCTCTCCAGTCTGAATGAAGAGTAGGAGTGGGTTATACAGTCTCTCCAGTCTGAATGAAGAGCAGGAGTGGGTTACACAGTCTCTCCTGGCTGAATGAATGGCAGGAGTGGGTTATACAGACTCTCCAGTCTGAATGAAGAGTAGGAGTGGGTTATACAGTCTCTCCAGCATGAATGATGAGCAGGAGTGTGTTATACAGTCTCTACAGTCTGAATGATGAGCAGGAGTGGACTATACAGTCTCTCCAGTCTGAATGATGAGCAGGAGTGGGTTATACAGTCTCTCAAGTCTGAATGATGAGCAGGAGTGGGAATACAGTCTCTCCAGTCTGAATTAAGAGCGAGAGTGGGTTATGCAGTCTCTCCAGTCTGAATGAAGAGCAGGAGTGGGTTATACAGTCTCTCCAGTCTGAATGAAGAGCAGGAGTGGGTGATACAGTCTCTCCAGTCTCAATGATGAGCAGGAGTGGGTTATACAGTCTCTCCAGTCTGAATGATGAGCAGGAGTGTGTTATACAGTCTCTCCAGTCTGAATGAAGAGCAGGAGTGGGTTATACGGTCTCTCCAGTCTGAATGATGAGCAGGAGTGGGTTATACAGTCGCTCCAGTCCGAGTGAAGAGCAGGAGTGCGTTATACGGTCTCTCCAGTCTGAATGATGAGCAGGAGTGTGTTATACAGTCTCTCCAGTCCGAAGGAAGAGCAGGAGTGGGTTATACTGTCTCTGCAGTCCGAATGAAGAGCAGGAGTGGGTTACACAGTCTCTCCAGTCTGAATGATGAGCAGGAGTGTGTTATACAGTCTCTCCAGTCCGAAGGAAGAGCATGAGTGGGTTATACTGTCTCTGCAGTACGAATGAAGAGCAGGAGTGGGTTACACAGTCTCTCCAGTCCGAAGGAAGAGCAGGAGTGGGTTATACTGTCTCTCCAGTCTGAATGATGAGCAGGAGTTGGTTATACAGTCTCTCCATTCTGAATGATGAGCAGGAGAGGGTTATACGGTCTCTCCAGTCTGAATGAAGAGCAGGAGTGGGTTATACATTCTCTCCAGTCTGAATGATGAGCAGGAGTGGGTTATACATTCTCTCCAGTCTGAATGAAGAGTAGGAGTGGGTTATACATTCTCTCCAGTCTGAATGATGAGCAGGAGTGGGTTATACATTCTCTCCAGTCTGAATGAAGAGTAGGAGTGGGATATACAGTCTCTCCAGTCTGAATGAAGACTAGGAGTGGGTTATACATTCTCTCCAGTCTGAATGTAGAGTAGGAGTGGGTTGTACAGTCTCTCCAGTCTGAATGAAGAGTAGGAGTGGGTTATACAGTCTCTCCAGTCTGAATGAAGAGTAGGAGTGCGTTATAAAGTCTCTCCAGTCTGAATGAAGAGTAGGAGTGGGTTATACAGTCTCTCCAGTCTGAATGAAGAGTAGGAGTGGGTTATACAGTCTCTCCAGTCTGAATGAAGAGTAGGAGTGCGTTATACAGTCTCTCCAGTATGAATGAAGAGTAGGAGTGGGTTATACAGTCTCTCCAGTCTGAATGAAGAGTAGGAGTGGGTTATTCAGTCTCTCCAGTCTGAATGATGAGTAGGAGTGGGTTATACAGTCTCTCCAGTCTGAATGGTGTGCAGGAGTGGGTTATACAGTCTCTCCAATCTGAATGAAGAGTAGGAGTGGGTTATACAGTCTCTCCAGCATGAATGAAGAGCAGGAGTGGGTTATCCAGTCTCTCCAGTCTGAATGAAGAGCAGGAGTGGGCGATACAGTCTCTCCAGTCTGAATGATGAGCAGGAGTGGGTTATACAGTCTCTCAAGTCTGAATGAAGAGCAGGAGTGAGTTATTAAGTCTCTCCAGTCTCAATGATGAGCAGGAGTGGGTTATACAGTCTCTCCAGTCTGAATGATGAGCAGGAGTGTGTTATACGGTCTCTCCAGTCTGAATGAAGGGCAGGAGTGGGCTATACAGTCTCTCCAGTCTGAATGATGAGCAGGAGTGGGTTATACACTCTCTCCAGTCCGAATGAAGAGCAGGAGTGCGTTATACGGTCTCTCCAGTCTGAATGATGAGCAGGAGTGGGTTATACACTCTCTCCAGTCCGAATGAAGAGCAGGAGTGCGTTATACAGTCTCTCCAGTCTGAATGATGATTAGGAGTGGGTTATTCAGTCTCTCCAGTCTGAATGATGAGCAGGAGTGGATTATACAGTCTCTCCAGTCTGAATGAAGTGCAGGATTGGTTATATGGTCTCTCCAGTCTGAATGAAGAGTAGGAGTGGGCTATACGGTCGCTCCAGTCTGAATGATGAGCAGGAGTGGGTTATACAGTCTCTCCATTCTGAATGAAGATTAGGAGTGCGTTATACAGTCTCTCCAGTCTCAATGATGAGCAGGAGTGGGTTATACAGTCTCTACAGTCTGAATGATGAGCAGGAGTGGGCTATACAGTCTCTCCAGTCTGAATGAAGAGTAGGAGTGGGTTATACAGTCTCTCCAGTCTGAATGATGAGCGGGAGTGGGCTATACAGTCTCTCCAGTCTGAATGAAGAGTCGGAGTTTTCGTTAGAGAGAAGGAGGAGGAGAGGTGACTTAATAGAGACATACAAGATAATCAGAGGGTTAGATAGGGTGGATAGTGAGAGTCTTTTTCCTCGGATGAGGATGGCAAACACGAGGGGACATAGCTTTAAGTTGAGGGGTGAAAGATATAGGACAGATGTCAGAGGTAGTTTCTTTACGCAGAGAGTAGTCGGGGCGTGGAACGCCCTGCCTGCAACAGTAGTAGACTCGCCAACTTTAAGGGCATTTAAGTGGTCATTGGACAGACATATGGATGTAAATGGAATAGTGTAGGTCAGATGATCGGCGCAACATCGAGGGCCGAAGGGCCTGTACTGCGCTGTAATATTCTAATTCTAATTCTAATTCTAATTCTAATTCTAATTCTAATGATGAGCAGGAGTAGGTTATACAGTCTCTGCAGTCTGAATGAAGAGTCGGACTGGGTTATACGGTCTCTCCAGTCTGAATGATGAGCAGGAGTGGTTTATACAGTCTCTCCAGTCCGAATGAAGAGTAGGCGTGGGTTATATGGTCTCTCCAGTCTGAATGATCAGTAGGAGTGCGTTATATGGTCTCTCCAGTCTGAATGATGAGCAGGAGTGGTTTATTCAGTCTCTCCAGTCTGAATGAAGAGTAGGAGTGGGTTATACGGTCTCTCCAGTCTGACTGATGAGTAGGGGAGGGTTATACGGTCTCTCCAGTCTGAATGATGAGCAGGAGTGAGTTATACAGTCTCTCCAGTCTAAAGGAAGAGTAGGAGTGGGTTATACAGTCTCTCCAATCTGAATGAAGAGTAGGAGTGGGTTATACAGTCTCTCCAGTCTGAATGAAGAGTAGGAGTGGGTTATACAGTCTGTCCAGTCTGAATGAAGAGTAGGAGTGGGTTATACAGTCTCTCCAATCTGAAAGATGAGCAGGAGTGGGTTATACAGTCTCTCCAGGTTGAATGCTGAGCAGGAGTGGGTTATACAGTCTCTCCAGTCTGAATGAAGAGCAGGAGTGGGTTATACAGTCTCTCCAGTCTGAATGAAGAGCAGTAGTGGGTTAAACAGTCTCTCCAGTCAGAATGATGAGCAGGAGTGGGTTATACAGTCTCTCCAGTAAGAATGAATAGCAGGAGTGGGTTATACAGTCTCTCCAGTCTCAATGATGAGCAGGAGTGGGCTATACAGTCTCTCCAGTCTGAATGATGAGCAGGAGTGGGTTATACAGTCTCTCCAGTCTGAATGAAGAGCAGGAGTGGGTTATACGGTCTCTCCAGTCTGAATGAAGAGTAGGAGTGGGTTATACAGTCTCTCCAGTCTAAATGAAGAGTAGGAGTGGGTTATACAGTCTATCCAGTCTGAATGAAGAGTAGGAGTGGGTTATACAGTCTCTCCAATCTGAAAGATGAGCAGGAGTGGGTTATACAGTCTCTCCAGTCTCAATGATGAGCAGGAGTGGGTTATACAGTCTCTCCAGTCTGAATGAAGAGCAGGAGTGGGTTATACAGTCTCTCCAGTCTGAATGAAGAGCAGAAGTGGGCTAGACAGTCTCTCCAGTCTGAATGATGAGCAGGAGTGGGTTATACAGTCTCTCCAGTCTGAATGATGAGCAGGAGTGGGTAATACAGTCTCTCCAGTCTGAATGAAGAGCGAGAGTGGGTTATACAGTCTCTCCAGTAAGAATGAAGAGCAGGAGTGGGTTATACAGTCTCTCCAGTCTCAATGATGATCAGGAGTGGGTTATACAGTCTCTCCAGTCTGAATGAAGAGCAGGAGTGCGTTATACGGTCTCTCCAGTCTGAATGATGAGCAGGAGTGGGTTATACAGTCTCTCTAGTCCGAATGAAGAGCAGGAGTGCTTTATACGGTCTCTCCAGTCTGAATGATGAGTAGGAGTGGGTTATACAGTTTCTCCAGTCTGAATGAAGAGTAGGAGTGGGTTAGACAGTCTCTCCAGTCTGAATGATGAACTGGAGTGGGTTATACAGTCTCTCCAGTCTGAATGAAGTGTAGGAGTGGGTTTTACAGTCTCTCCAATCTGAATGATGAGCAGGAGTGGGTTATACGGTCTCTCCAGTCTGAATGATGAGTAGCAGTGGGTTATACGGTCTCTCCATCTGAATGATGAGCAGGGGTGGGTTATACAGTCTCTCCAGTCTGAATGATGAGCAGGAGTGTGCAATACAGTCTCTCCAGTCTGAATGAAGAGCGAGAGTGGGTTATCCAGTCTCTCCAGTAAGAATGAAGAGCAGGAGTTGGTTATACAGTCTCTCCAGTCTCAATGATGAGCAGGAGTGGGTTATACAGTCTCTCCAGTCTGAATGATGAGCAGGAGTGGGTTTTCCAGTCTCTCCAGTAAGAATGAAGAGCAGGAGTGGGTTATACAGTCTGTCCAGTCTGAATGAAGAGTAGGAGTGGGTTATACAGTCTCTCCAGTCCGAATGAAGAGCAGGAGTGGGTTATGCCGTCTCTCCAGGCTGAATGAAGAGCAGGAGTGGGTTCTACGGTCACTGCTGTCTGAATGATGAGCAGGAGTGGGTTATACAGTTTCTCCAGTCCAAATGAAGAGCAGGAGTGCGTTATAAGGTCTCTCCAGTCTGAATGATGAGCAGGAGTGGGTAATACAGTCTCTCCAGTCTGAATGAAGAGCGAGAGTGGGTTATCCAGTCTCTCCAGTCTCAATGATGAGCAGGAGTGGGTTATACAGTCTCTCCAGTCTGAATGATGAGCAGGAGTGGGTTTGCAGTCTCTCCAGTAAGAATGAAGAGCAGGAGTGGGTTATACAGTCTCCCCAGTCTCAATGATGAGCAGGAGTGGGTTATACAGTCTCTCCAGTCTCAATGATGAGCAGGAGTGGGTTATACAGTCTCTCCAGTCTGAATGATGAGCAGGAGTGGGTTATACAGTCTCTCCAGTCTGAATGAAGGGTAGGACTGGGTTATACGGTCTCTCCAGTCTGAATGATGAGCAGGAGTGGTTTATACAGTCTCTCCAGTCCGAATGAAGAGTAGGCGTGGGTTATATGGTCTCTCCAGTCTGAATGATCAGTAGGAGTGCGTTATACGGTCTCTCCAGTCTGAATGATGAGCAGGAGTGGTTTATTCAGTCTCTCCAGTCTGAATGAAGAGTAGGAGTGGGTTATACGGTCTCTCCAGTCTGACTGATGAGTAGGGGAGGGTTATACGGTCTCTCCAGTCTGAATGATGAGCAGGAGTGAGTTATACAGTCTCTCCAGTCTAAATGAAGAGTAGGAGTGGGTTATACAGTCTCTCCAATCTGAATGAAGAGTAGGAGTGGGTTATACAGTCTCTCCAGTCTGAATGAAGAGTAGGAGTGGGTTATACAGTCTGTCCAGTCTGAATGAAGAGTAGGAGTGGGTTATACAGTCTCTCCAATCTGAAAGATGAGCAGGAGTGGGTTATACAGTCTCTCCAGGTTGAATGCTGAGCAGGAGTGGGTTATACAGTCTCTCCAGTCTGAATGAAGAGCAGGAGTGGGTTATACAGTCTCTCCAGTCTGAATGAAGAGCAGTAGTGGGTTAAACAGTCTCTCCAGTCTGAATGATGAGCAGGAGTGGGTTATACAGTCTCTCCAGTAAGAATGAATAGCAGGAGTGGGTTATACAGTCTCTCCAGTCTCAATGATGAGCAGGAGTGGGCTATACAGTCTCTCCAGTCTGAATGATGAGCAGGAGTGGGTTATACAGTCTCTCCAGTCTGAATGAAGAGCAGGAGTGGGTTATACGGTCTCTCCAGTCTGAATGAAGAATAGGAGTGGGTTATACAGTCTCTCCAGTCTAAATGAAGAGTAGGAGTGGGTTATACAGTCTCTCCAGTCTGAATGAAGACTAGGAGTGGGTTATACAGTCTCTCCAATCTGAATGGTGAGCAGGAGTGGGTTATACAGTCTCTCCAGTCTCAATGATGAGCAGGAGTGGGATATACAGTCTCTCCAGTCTTAATGAAGAGTAGGAGTGGGTTATACAGTCTCTCCAGTCTGAATGAAGAGTAGGAGTGGGTTATACAGTCTGTCCAGTCTGAATGAAGAGTAGGAGTGGGTTATACAGTCTCTCCAATCTGAATGGTGAGCAGGAGTGGGTTATACAGTCTCTCCAGGCTGAATGCTGAGCAGGAGTGGGCTAATGGGAAGATTCTTGGTAGTGTAGATGAGCAGAGAGATCTTGGTATCCAGATACATAAATCCCTGAAAGTTGCTACCCAGGTTAATAGGGCTGTTAAGAAGGCATATAGTGTGTTAGCCTTTATTAGTAGGGGGATCGAGTTTCAGAGCCACGGGGTCATGATGCAGCTGTACAAAACTCTGGTGAGGCCGCACCTGGAGTATTGCGTGCAGTTCTGGTCACCGCATTATAGGAAGGATGTCGAAGCTTTGGAAAGGGTGCAGAGGAGATTTACTAGGATGTTGCCTGGTATGGAAGGAAGGTCTTACGAGGAAAGGCTGAGGGACTTGGGGTTGTTTTCGTTAGAGAGAAGGAGGAGGAGAGGTGACTTAATAGAGACATACAAGATAATCAGAGGGTTAGATAGGGTGGATAGTGAGAGTCTTTTTCCTCGGATGAGGATGGCAAACACAAGGGGACATAGCTTTAAGTTGAGGGGTGAAAGATATAGGACAGATGTCAGAGGTAGTTTCTTTACGCAGAGAGTAGTCGGGGCGTGGAACGCCCTGCCTGCAACAGTAGTAGACTCGCCAACTTTAAGGGCATTTAAGTGGTCATTGGATAGACATATGGATGTAAATGGAATAGTGTAGGTCAGATGATCGGCGCAACATCGAGGGCCGAAGGGCCTGTACTGCGCTGTAATATTCTAATTCTAATTCTAATTCTAATTCTAATTCTAATTCTAATTCTAATGATGAGCAGGAGTGGGTTATACAGTCTCTCCAGTCTGAATGAAGAGTAGGACTGGGTTATACGGTCTCTCCAGTCTGAATGATGAGCAGGAGTGGTTTATACAGTCTCTCCAGTCCGAATGAAGAGTAGGCGTGGGTTATATGGTCTCTCCAGTCTGAACGATCAGTAGGAGTGCGTTATACGGTCTCTCCAGTCTGAATGATGAGCAGGAGTGGTTTATTCAGTCTCTCCAGTCTGAATGAAGAGTAGGAGTGGGTTATACGGTCTCTCCAGTCTGACTGATGAGTAGGGGAGGGTTATACGGTCTCTCCAGTCTGAATGATGAGCAGGAGTGAGTTATACAGTCTCTCCAGTCTAAAGGAAGAGTAGGAGTGGGTTATACAGTCTCTCCAATCTGAATGAAGAGTAGGAGTGGGTTATACAGTCTCTCCAGTCTGAATGAAGAGTAGGAGTGGGTTATACAGTCTGTCCAGTCTGAATGAAGAGTAGGAGTGGGTTATACAGTCTCTCCAATCTGAAAGATGAGCAGGAGTGGGTTATACAGTCTCTCCAGGTTGAATGCTGAGCAGGAGTGGGTTATACAGTCTCTCCAGTCTGAATGAAGAGCAGGAGTGGGTTATACAGTCTCTCCAATCTGAATGAAGAGCAGTAGTGGGTTAAACAGTCTCTCCAGTCAGAATGATGAGCAGGAGTGGGTTATAAAGTCTCTCCAGTCTGAATGAAGAGTAGGAGTGGGTTATACAGTCTCTCCAGTCTGAATGAAGAGTAGGAGTGGGTTATACAGTCTCTCCAGTCTGAATGAAGAGTAGGAGTGCGTTATACAGTCTCTCCAGTATGAATGAAGAGTAGGAGTGGGTTATACAGTCTCTCCAGTCTGAATGAAGAGTAGGAGTGGGTTATTCAGTCTCTCCAGTCTGAATGAAGAGTAGGAGTGGGTTATACAGTCTCTCCAGACTGAATGGTGTGCAGGAGTGGGTTATACAGTCTCTCCAATCTGAATGAAGAGTAGGAGTGGGTTATACAGTCTCTCCAGCATGAATGAAGAGCAGGAGTGGGTTATCCAGTCTCTCCAGTCTGAATGAAGAGCAGGAGTGGGCGATACAGTCTCTCCAGTCTGAATGATGAGCAGGAGTGGGTTATACAGTCTCTCAAGTCTGAATGAAGAGCAGGAGTGAGTTATTAAGTCTCTCCAGTCTCAATGATGAGCAGGAGTGGGTTATACAGTCTCTCCAGTCTGAATGATGAGCAGGAGTGTGTTATACGGTCTCTCCAGTCTGAATGAAGGGCAGGAGTGGGCTATACAGTCTCTCCAGTCTGAATGATGAGCAGGAGTGGGTTATACACTCTCTCCAGTCCGAATGAAGAGCAGGAGTGCGTTATACAGTCTCTCCAGTCTGAATGATGATTAGGAGTGGGTTATTCAGTCTCTCCAGTCTGAATGATGAGCAGGAGTGGATTATACAGTCTCTCCAGTCTGAATGAAGTGCAGGATTGGTTATATGGTCTCTCCAGTCTGAATGAAGAGTAGGAGTGGGCTATACGGTCGCTCCAGTCTGAATGATGAGCAGGAGTGGGTTATACAGTCTCTCCATTCTGAATGAAGATTAGGAGTGCGTTATACAGTCTCTCCAGTCTCAATGATGAGCAGGAGTGGGTTATACAGTCTCTCCAGTCTGAATGATGAGCAGGAGTGGGCTATACAGTCTCTCCAGTCTGAATGAAGAGTAGGAGTGGGTTATACAGTCTCTCCAGTCTGAATGATGAGCGGGAGTGGGCTATACAGTCTCTCCAGTCTGAATGAAGAGTCGGAGTTTTCGTTAGAGAGAAGGAGGAGGAGAGGTGACTTAATAGAGACATACAAGATAATCAGAGGGTTAGATAGGGTGGATAGTGAGAGTCTTTTTCCTCGGATGAGGATGGCAAACACGAGGGGACATAGCTTTAAGTTGAGGGGTGAAAGATATAGGACAGATGTCAGAGGTAGTTTCTTTACGCAGAGAGTAGTCGGGGCGTGGAACGCCCTGCCTGCAACAGTAGTAGACTCGCCAACTTTAAGGGCATTTAAGTGGTCATTGGACAGACATATGGATGTAAATGGAATAGTGTAGGTCAGATGATCGGCGCAACATCGAGGGCCGAAGGGCCTGTACTGCGCTGTAATATTCTAATTCTAATTCTAATTCTAATTCTAATGATGAGCAGGAGTAGGTTATACAGTCTCTGCAGTCTGAATGAAGAGTCGGACTGGGTTATACGGTCTCTCCAGTCTGAATGATGAGCAGGAGTGGTTTATACAGTCTCTCCAGTCCGAATGAAGAGTAGGCGTGGGTTATATGGTCTCTCCAGTCTGAATGATCAGTAGGAGTGCGTTATATGGTCTCTCCAGTCTGAATGATGAGCAGGAGTGGTTTATTCAGTCTCTCCAGTCTGAATGAAGAGTAGGAGTGGGTTATACGGTCTCTCCAGTCTGACTGATGAGTAGGGGAGGGTTATACGGTCTCTCCAGTCTGAATGATGAGCAGGAGTGAGTTATACAGTCTCTCCAGTCTAAAGGAAGAGTAGGAGTGGGTTATACAGTCTCTCCAATCTGAATGAAGAGTAGGAGTGGGTTATACAGTCTCTCCAGTCTGAATGAAGAGTAGGAGTGGGTTATACAGTCTGTCCAGTCTGAATGAAGAGTAGGAGTGGGTTATACAGTCTCTCCAATCTGAAAGATGAGCAGGAGTGGGTTATACAGTCTCTCCAGGTTGAATGCTGAGCAGGAGTGGGTTATACAGTCTCTCCAGTCTGAATGAAGAGCAGGAGTGGGTTATACAGTCTCTCCAGTCTGAATGAAGAGCAGTAGTGGGTTAAATAGTCTCTCCAGTCAGAATGATGAGCAGGAGTGGGTTATACAGTCTCTCCAGTAAGAATGAATAGCAGGAGTGGGTTATACAGTCTCTCCAGTCTCAATGATGAGCAGGAGTGGGCTATACAGTCTCTCCAGTCTGAATGATGAGCAGGAGTGGGTTATACAGTCTCTCCAGTCTGAATGAAGAGCAGGAGTGGGTTATACGGTCTCTCCAGTCTGAATGAAGAGTAGGAGTGGGTTATACAGTCTCTCCAGTCTAAATGAAGAGTAGGAGTGGGTTATACAGTCTATCCAGTCTGAATGAAGAGTAGGAGTGGGTTATACAGTCTCTCCAATCTGAAAGATGAGCAGGAGTGGGTTATACAGTCTCTCCAGTCTCAATGATGAGCAGGAGTGGGTTATACAGTCTCTCCAGTCTGAATGAAGAGCAGGAGTGGGTTATACAGTCTCTCCAGTCTGAATGAAGAGCAGAAGTGGGCTAGACAGTCTCTCCAGTCTGAATGATGAGCAGGAGTGGGTTATACAGTCTCTCCAGTCTGAATGATGAGCAGGAGTGGGTAATACAGTCTCTCCAGTCTGAATGAAGAGCGAGAGTGGGTTATACAGTCTCTCCAGTAAGAATGAAGAGCAGGAGTGGGTTATACAGTCTCTCCAGTCTCAATGATGATCAGGAGTGGGTTATACAGTCTCTCCAGTCTGAATGAAGAGCAGGAGTGCGTTATACGGTCTCTCCAGTCTGAATGATGAGCAGGAGTGGGTTATACAGTCTCTCTAGTCCGAATGAAGAGCAGGAGTGCTTTATACGGTCTCTCCAGTCTGAATGATGAGTAGGAGTGGGTTATACAGTTTCTCCAGTCTGAATGAAGAGTAGGAGTGGGTTAGACAGTCTCTCCAGTCTGAATGATGAACTGGAGTGGGTTATACAGTCTCTCCAGTCTGAATGAAGTGTAGGAGTGGGTTTTACAGTCTCTCCAATCTGAATGATGAGCAGGAGTGGGTTATACGGTCTCTCCAGTCTGAATGATGAGTAGCAGTGGGTTATACGGTCTCTCCATCTGAATGATGAGCAGGGGTGGGTTATACAGTCTCTCCAGTCTGAATGATGAGCAGGAGTGTGCAATACAGTCTCTCCAGTCTGAATGAAGAGCGAGAGTGGGTTATCCAGTCTCTCCAGTAAGAATGAAGAGCAGGAGTTGGTTATACAGTCTCTCCAGTCTCAATGATGAGCAGGAGTGGGTTATACAGTCTCTCCAGTCTGAATGATGAGCAGGAGTGGGTTTTCCAGTCTCTCCAGTAAGAATGAAGAGCAGGAGTGGGTTATACAGTCTGTCCAGTCTGAATGAAGAGTAGGAGTGGGTTATACAGTCTCTCCAGTCCGAATGAAGAGCAGGAGTGGGTTATGCCGTCTCTCCAGGCTGAATGAAGAGCAGGAGTGGGTTCTACGGTCACTGCTGTCTGAATGATGAGCAGGAGTGGGTTATACAGTTTCTCCAGTCCAAATGAAGAGCAGGAGTGCGTTATAAGGTCTCTCCAGTCTGAATGATGAGCAGGAGTGGGTAATACATTCTCTCCAGTCTGAATGAAGAGCGAGAGTGGGTTATCCAGTCTCTCCAGTCTCAATGATGAGCAGGAGTGGGTTATACAGTCTCTCCAGTCTGAATGATGAGCAGGAGTGGGTTTGCAGTCTCTCCAGTAATAATGAAGAGCAGGAGTGGGTTATACAGTCTCCCCAGTCTCAATGATGAGCAGGAGTGGGTTATACAGTCTCTCCAGTCTCAATGATGAGCAGGAGTGGGTTATACAGTCTCTCCAGTCTGAATGATGAGCAGGAGTGGGTTATACAGTCTCTCCAGTCTGAATGAAGGGTAGGACTGGGTTATACGGTCTCTCCAGTCTGAATGATGAGCAGGAGTGGTTTATACAGTCTCTCCAGTCCGAATGAAGAGTAGGCGTGGGTTATATGGTCTCTCCAGTCTGAATGATCAGTAGGAGTGCGTTATACGGTCTCTCCAGTCTGAATGATGAGCAGGAGTGGTTTATTCAGTCTCTCCAGTCTGAATGAAGAGTAGGAGTGGGTTATACGGTCTCTCCAGTCTGACTGATGAGTAGGGGAGGGTTATACGGTCTCTCCAGTCTGAATGATGAGCAGGAGTGAGTTATACAGTCTCTCCAGTCTAAATGAAGAGTAGGAGTGGGTTATACAGTCTCTCCAATCTGAATGAAGAGTAGGAGTGGGTTATACAGTCTCTCCAGTCTGAATGAAGAGTAGGAGTGGGTTATACAGTCTGTCCAGTCTGAATGAAGAGTAGGAGTGGGTTATACAGTCTCTCCAATCTGAAAGATGAGCAGGAGTGGGTTATACAGTCTCTCCAGGTTGAATGCTGAGCAGGAGTGGGTTATACAGTCTCTCCAGTCTGAATGAAGAGCAGGAGTGGGTTATACAGTCTCTCCAGTCTGAATGAAGAGCAGTAGTGGGTTAAACAGTCTCTCCAGTCTGAATGATGAGCAGGAGTGGGTTATACAGTCTCTCCAGTAAGAATGAATAGCAGGAGTGGGTTATACAGTCTCTCCAGTCTCAATGATGAGCAGGAGTGGGCTATACAGTCTCTCCAGTCTGAATGATGAGCAGGAGTGGGTTATACAGTCTCTCCAGTCTGAATGAAGAGCAGGAGTGGGTTATACGGTCTCTCCAGTCTGAATGAAGAATAGGAGTGGGTTATACAGTCTCTCCAGTCTAAATGAAGAGTAGGAGTGGGTTATACAGTCTCTCCAGTCTGAATGAAGACTAGGAGTGGGTTATACAGTCTCTCCAATCTGAATGGTGAGCAGGAGTGGGTTATACAGTCTCTCCAGTCTCAATGATGAGCAGGAGTGGGATATACAGTCTCTCCAGTCTTAATGAAGAGTAGGAGTGGGTTATACAGTCTCTCCAGTCTGAATGAAGAGTAGGAGTGGGTTATGCAGTCTGTCCAGTCTGAATGAAGAGTAGGAGTGGGTTATACAGTCTCTCCAATCTGAATGGTGAGCAGGAGTGGGTTATACAGTCTCTCCAGGCTGAATGCTGAGCAGGAGTGGGCTAATGGGAAGATTCTTGGTAGTGTAGATGAGCAGAGAGATCTTGGTATCCAGATACATAAATCCCTGAAAGTTGCTACCCAGGTTAATAGGGCTGTTAAGAAGGCATATAGTGTGTTAGCCTTTATTAGTAGGGGGATCGAGTTTCAGAGCCACGGGGTCATGATGCAGCTGTACAAAACTCTGGTGAGGCCGCACCTGGAGTATTGCGTGCAGTTCTGGTCACCGCATTATAGGAAGGATGTCGAAGCTTTGGAAAGGGTGCAGAGGAGATTTACTAGGATGTTGCCTGGTATGGAAGGAAGGTCTTACGAGGAAAGGCTGAGGGACTTGGGGTTGTTTTCGTTAGAGAGAAGGAGGAGGAGAGGTGACTTAATAGAGACATACAAGATAATCAGAGGGTTAGATAGGGTGGATAGTGAGAGTCTTTTTCCTCGGATGAGGATGGCAAACACAAGGGGACATAGCTTTAAGTTGAGGGGTGAAAGATATAGGACAGATGTCAGAGGTAGTTTCTTTACGCAGAGAGTAGTCGGGGCGTGGAACGCCCTGCCTGCAACAGTAGTAGACTCGCCAACTTTAAGGGCATTTAAGTGGTCATTGGATAGACATATGGATGTAAATGGAATAGTGTAGGTCAGATGATCGGCGCAACATCGAGGGCCGAAGGGCCTGTACTGCGCTGTAATATTCTAATTCTAATTCTAATTCTAATTCTAATTCTAATTCTAATTCTAATTCTAATGATGAGCAGGAGTGGGTTATACAGTCTCTCCAGTCTGAATGAAGAGTAGGACTGGGTTATACGGTCTCTCCAGTCTGAATGATGAGCAGGAGTGGTTTATACAGTCTCTCCAGTCCGAATGAAGAGTAGGCGTGGGTTATATGGTCTCTCCAGTCTGAACGATCAGTAGGAGTGCGTTATACGGTCTCTCCAGTCTGAATGATGAGCAGGAGTGGTTTATTCAGTCTCTCCAGTCTGAATGAAGAGTAGGAGTGGGTTATACGGTCTCTCCAGTCTGACTGATGAGTAGGGGAGGGTTATACGGTCTCTCCAGTCTGAATGATGAGCAGGAGTGAGTTATACAGTCTCTCCAGTCTAAAGGAAGAGTAGGAGTGGGTTATACAGTCTCTCCAATCTGAATGAAGAGTAGGAGTGGGTTATACAGTCTCTCCAGTCTGAATGAAGAGTAGGAGTGGGTTATACAGTCTGTCCAGTCTGAATGAAGAGTAGGAGTGGGTTATACAGTCTCTCCAATCTGAAAGATGAGCAGGAGTGGGTTATACAGTCTCTCCAGGTTGAATGCTGAGCAGGAGTGGGTTATACAGTCTCTCCAGTCTGAATGAAGAGCAGGAGTGGGTTATACAGTCTCTCCAATCTGAATGAAGAGCAGTAGTGGGTTAAACAGTCTCTCCAGTCAGAATGATGAGCAGGAGTGGGTTATACAGTCTCTCCAGTAAGAATGAATAGCAGGAGTGGGTTATACAGTCTCTCCAGTCTCAATGATGAGCAGGAGTGGGCTATACAGTCTCTCCAGTCTGAATGATGAGCAGGAGTGGGTTATACAGTCTCTCCAGTCTGAATGAAGAGCAGGAGTGGGTTATACGGTCTCTCCAGTCTGAATGAAGAGTAGGAGTGGGTTATACAGTCTCTCCAGTCTAAATGAAGAGTAGGAGTGGGTTATACAGTCTATCCAGTCTGAATGAAGAGTAGGAGTGGGTTATACAGTCTCTCCAATCTGAATGGTGAGCAGGAGTGGGTTATACAGTCTCTCCAGTCTCAATGATGAGCAGGAGTGGGATATACAGTCTCTCCAGTCTTAATGAAGAGTAGGAGTGGGTTATACAGTCTCTCCAGTCTGAATGAAGAGTAGGAGTGGGTTATACAGTCTGTCCAGTCTGAATGAAGAGTAGGAGTGGGTTATACAGTCTCTCCAATCTGAATGGTGAGCAGGAGTGGGTTATACAGTCTCTCCAGTCAGAATGATGAGCAGGAGTGGGTTATACAGTCTCTCCAGTCTGAATGAAGAGCAGGAGTGGGTTATACAGTCTCTCCAGTCTGAATGAAGAGCAGGAGTGGGTTGAACAGTCTCTCCAGTCTGAATGATGAGCAGGAGTGGGTTATACAGTCTCTCCAGTACGAATGAAGAGCAGGAGTGGCTTATACAGTCTCTCCAGTCTGAATGAAGAGCAGGAGTGGGTTATACGGTCTCTCCAGTCTGAATGAAGAGTAGGAGTGTGTTATACAGTCTCTCCAGTCTAAATGAAGAGTAGGAGTGGGTTATACAGTCTATCCAGTCTGAATGAAGAGTAGGAGTGGGTTATACAGTCTCTCCAATCTGAATGGTGAGCAGGAGTGGGTTATACAGTCTCTCCAGTCTCAATGATGAGCAGGAGTGGGATATACAGTCTCTCCAGTCTTAATGAAGAGTAGGAGTGGGTTATACAGTCTCTCCAGTCTGAATGAAGAGTAGGACTGGGTTGTACAGTCTGTCCAGTCTGAATGAAGAGTAGGAGTGGGTTATACAGTCTCTCCAATCTGAATGGTGAGCAGGAGTGGGTTATACAGTCTCTCCAGGCTGAATGCTGAGCAGGAGTGGGTTATACAGTCTCTCCAGTCTGAATGAAGAGCAGGAGTGGGTTATACAGTCTCTCCAGTCTGAATGAAGAGCAGGAGTGGGTTAAACAGTCTCTCCAGTCTGAATGATGAGCAGGAGTGGGTTATACAGTCTCTCCAGTAAGAATGAAGAGCAGGAGTGGGTTATACAGTCTCTCCAGTCTCAATGTTGAGCAGGAGTGGGTTATACAGTCTCTCCAGTCTGAATGATGAGCAGGAGTGGGTTATACAGTCTCTCCAGTAAGAATGAAGAGCAGGAGTGGGTTATACAGTCTCTCCAGTCTCAATGATGAGCAGGAGTGGGTTATACAGTCTCTCCAGTAAGAATGAAGAGCAGGAGTGGGTTATACAGTCTCTCCAGTCTCAATGATGAGCAGGAGTGGGTTATACAGTCTCTCCAGTAAGAATGAAGAGCAGGAGTGGGTTATACAGTCTCTCCAGTCTAAATGATGAGCAGGAGTGGGTTATACAGTCTCTCCAGTAAGAATGAAGAGCAGGAGTGGGTTATACAGTCTCTCCAGTCTCAATGATGAGCAGGAGTGGGTTATACAGTCTCTCCAGTAAGAATGAAGAGCAGGAGTGGGTTATACAGTCTCTCCAGTCTCAATGATGAGCAGGAGTGGCTTATGCAGTCTCTCCAGTCTCAATGATGAGCAGGAGTGGGTTATACAGTCTCTCCAGTCTCAATGATGAGCAGGAGTGGGTTATACAGTCTCTCCAGTCTGAATGATGAGCAGGAGTGGGTTATACAGTCTCTCCAGTAAGAATGAAGAGCAGGAGTGGGTTATACAGTCTCTCCAGTCTGAATGATGAGCAGGAGTGGGTTATACAGTCTCTCCAGTCTGAATGAAGAACAGGAGTGGGTTATACAGTCTCTCCAGTCTGAATGATGAGCAGGAGTGGGTTATACAGTCTCTCCAGTCCGAATGAAGAGCAGGAGCGCGTTATACGGTCTCTCCAGTCTGAATGATGAGCAGGAGTGGGTTATACAGTCTCTCCAGTCCGAATGATGAGCAGGAGTGGGTTATACAGTCTCTCCAGTCCGAATGAAGACCAGGAGTGGGTTATACAGTCTCTCCAGTCTGAATGATGAGCAGGAGTGTGTTATACGGTCTCTCCAGGGCGAATGAAGAGCAGGAGTGCGTTATACGGTCTCTCCATTCTGAATGATGATCAGGAGTGGTTAGTACAGTTTCTCCAGTCCGAATGAAGAGCAGGAGTGCATTATACGGTCTCTCCAGTCTGAATGATGAGCAGGAGTGGGTTATACAGTCTCTCCAATCTGAATGAAGAGTAGGAGTGGGTTATACAATCTCTCCAGTCTGAATGAAGAGTTTTCTTTTGGGCCTCCTTATCTCGAGAGACAATGGATACGCGCCTGGAGGTGGTCAGTGGTTTGTGAAGCAGCGCCTGGAGTGGCTATAAAGGCCAATTCTGGAGTGACAGGCTCTTCCACAGGTGCTGCAGAGAAATTTGTTTGTTGGGGCTGTTGCACAGTTGGCTCTCCCCTTGCGCCTCTGTCTTTTTTCCTGCCAACTACTAAGTCTCTTCGACTCGCCACAATTTAGCCCTGTCTTTATGGCTGCCCGCCAGCTCTGGCGAATGCTGGCAACTGACTCCCACGACTTGTGATCAATGTCACACGATTTCATGTCGCGTTTGCAGACGTCTTTATAACGGAGACATGGACGGCCGGTGGGTCTGATACCAGTGGCGAGCTCGCTGTACAATGTGTCTTTGGGGATCCTGCCATCTTCCATGCGGCTCACATGGCCAAGCCATCTCAAGCGCCGCTGACTCAGTAGTGTGTATAAACTGGGGGTGTTGGCCGCTTCAAGGACTTCTGTGTTGGAGATATAGTCCTGCCACCTGATGCCAAGTATTCTCCGAAGGCAGCGAAGATGGAATGAATTGAGACGTCGCTCTTGGCTGGCATACGTTGTCCAGGCCTCGCTGCCGTAGAGCAAGGTACTGAGGACACAGGCCTGATACACTCGGACTTTTGTGTTCCGTGTCAGTGCGCCATTTTCCCACACTCTCTTGGCCAGTCTGGACATAGCAGTGGAAGCCTTACCCATGCGCTTGTTGATTTCTGCATCTAGAGACAGGTTACTGGTGATAGTTGAGCCTAGGTAGGTGAACTCTTGAACCACTTCCAGAGCGTGGTCGCCAATATTGATGGATGGAGCATTTCTGACATCCTGCCCCATGATGTTCGTTTTCTTGAGGCTGATGGTTAGGCCAAATTCATTGCAGGCAGACGCAATCTGAATGAAGAGTAGGAGTGGGTTATACAATCTCTCCAGTCTGAATGAAGAGTAGGAGTGGGTTATACAGTCTCTCCAATCTGAATGATGAGCAGGAGTGGGTTATACGGTCTCTCCAGTCTGAATGATGAGTAGGAGTGGGTTATACGGTCTCTCCAGTCTGAATGAAGAGTAGGAGTGGGTTATACAGTCTCTCCAGTCTGAATGATGCGTGGGAGTGGGTTATACAGTCTCTCCAGTCTGAGTGAAGAGTAGGAGTGGCTTATACGGTCTCTCCAGTCTGAATGATGAGTAGGAGTGGTTTATACAGTCTCTCCAGTCTGAATGATGATTAGGAGTGAGTTGTACAGCCTCTCCAGTCTGAATGATGAGTCGGAGTGAGTTATACATTCTCTCCAGTCCGGGTGAAGAGTAGGAGTGTGTTATACGGTCCCTCCAGTCTGAGTGAAGGGTAGGAGTGAGCTATACAGTCTCTCCAGTCTGAATGAAGAGTAGGAGTGGCTTATACAGTCTCTCCAGTCTGAGTGAAGAGTAGGAGTGAGCTATACAGTCTCTCCAGTCTGAATGAAGAGTAGGAGTGGCTTATACAATCTCTCCAGTCTGAGTGAAGGGTAGGAGTGAGCTCTACAGTCTCTCCAGTCTGAATGATGAGTAGGAGTGGGTTATACAGTCTCTCCAGTCTGAGTGAAGGAGAGGAGTGAGCTATACAGTCTCTCCAGTCTGAATGAAGAGTAGGAATGGCTTATACAGTCTCTCCAGTCTGAGTGAAGAGTAGGAGTGGGTTATACAGTCTCTCCAGTCTGAGTGAAGAGTAGGAGTGGCTTATACAGTCTCTCCAGTCTGAATGAAGAGTAGGAGTGGGTTATACAGTCTCTCCAATCTGAATGATGAGCAGGAGTGGGTTATACAGTCTGTCCAGTCTGAATGAAGAGTAGGAGTGGGTTATACAGTCTCTCCAATCTGAAAGATGAGCAGGAGTGGGTTATACAGTCTCTCCAGGTTGAATGCTGAGCAGGAGTGGGTTATACAGTCTCTCCAGTCTGAATGATGAGCAGGAGTGGGTTATACAGTCTCTCCAGTCTGAATGAAGAGCAGTAGTGGGTTAAACAGTCTCTCCAGTCTGAATGATGAGCAGGAGTGGGTTATACAGTCTCTCCAGTAAGAATGAATAGCAGGAGTGGGTTATACAGTCTCTCCAGTCTCAATGATGAGCAGGAGTGGGCTATACAGTCTCTCCAGTCTGAATGATGAGCAGGAGTGGGTTATACAGTCTCTCCAGTCTGAATGAAGAGCAGGAGTGGGTTATACGGTCTCTCCAGTCTGAATGAAGAGTAGGAGTGGGTTATACAGTCTCTCCAGTCTAAATGAAGAGTAGGAGTGGGTTATACAGTCTATCCAGTCTGAATGAAGAGTAGGAGTGGGTTATACAGTCTCTCCAATCTGAATGGTGAGCAGGAGTGGGTTATACAGTCTCTCCAGTCTCAATGATGAGCAGGAGTGGGATATACAGTCTCTCCAGTCTAAATGAAGAGTAGGAGTGGGTTATACAGTCTCTCCAGTCTGAATGAAGAGTAGGAGTGGGTTATACAGTCTGTCCAGTCTGAATGAAGAGTAGGAGTGGGTTATACAGTCTCTCCAATCTGAATGGTGAGCAGGAGTGGGTTATACAGTCTCTCCAGGCTGAATGCTGAGCAGGAGTGGGTTATACAGTCTCTCCAGTCTGAATGAAGAGCAGGAGTGGGTTATACAGTCTCTCCAGTCTGAATGAAGAGCAGGAGTGGGTTAAACAGGCTCTCCAGTCTGAATGATGAGCCGGAGTGGGTTATACAGTCTCTCCAGTAAGAATGAAGAGCAGGAGTGGGTTATACAGTCTCTCCAGTCTCAATGTTGAGCAGGAGTGGGTTATACAGTCTCTCCAGTCTGAATGATGAGCAGGAGTGGGTTATACAGTCTCTCCAGTAAGAATGAAGAGCAGGAGTAGGTTATACAGTCTCTCCAGTCTCAATGATGAGCAGGAGTGGGTTATACAGTCTCTCCAGTCTAAATGATGAGCAGGAGTGGGTTATACAGTCTCTCCAGTAAGAATGAAGAGCAGGAGTGGGTTATACAGTCTCTCCAGTCTCAATGATGAGCAGGAGTGGGTTATACAGTCTCTCCAGTAAGAATGAAGAGCAGGAGTGGGTTATACAGTCTCTCCAGTCTGAATGAAGAGCAGGAGTGGGTTATACAGTCTGTCCAGTCTGAATGAAGAGTAGGAGTGGGTTATACAGTCTCTCCAATCTGAATGATGCGCAGGAGTGGGTTATACAGTCTCTCCAGGCTGAATGCTGAGCAGGAGTGGGTTATACAGTCTCTCCAGTCTGAATGAAGAGCAGGAGTGGGTTAAACAGTCTCTCCAGTCTGAATGATGAGCAGGAGTGGGTTATACAGTCTCTCCAGTAAGAATGAAGAGCAGGAGTGGGTTATCCAGTCTCTCCAGTCTCAATGATGAGCAGGAGTGGGTTATACAGTCTCTCCAGTCTGAATGATGAGCAGGAGTGGGTTCTACAGTCTATCCAGTCTGAATGAAGAGCAGGAGTGGGTTATACGGTCTCTCCAGTCTGATTGAAGAGTAGGAGTGTGTTGTGCAGTCTCTCCAGTCTGAATGAAGAGCAGGAGTGGGTTATACAGTCTCTCCAGTCTGAATGAAGAGCAGAAGTGGGCGAGACAGTCTCTCCAGTCTGAATGATGAGCAGGAGTGGGTTATACAGTCTCTCCAGTCTGAATGATGAGCAGGAGTGGGTAATACAGTCTCTCCAGTCTGAATGAAGAGCGAGAGTGGGTTATACAGTCTCTCCAGTAAGAATGAAGAGCAGGAGTGGGTTATACAGTCTCTCCAGTCTCAATGATGAGCAGGAGTGGGTTATACAGTATCTCCAGTCTGAATGAAGAGCAGGAGTGCGTTATACGGTCTCTCCAGTCTCAATGATGAGCAGGAGTGGGTTATACATTCTCTCCAGTCTGAATGATGAGCAGGAGTGTGTTATACGGTCTCTCCAGTCCGAATGAAGAGCAGGAGTGCGTTATACGGTCTCTCCACTCTGAATGATGATCAGGAGTGGGTAATACAGTCTCTCCAGTCTGAATGAAGAGCAGGAGTGCGTTATACGGTCTCTCCAGTCTGAATGATGAGCAGAAGTGGGTTATACAGTCTCTCTAGTCCGAATGAAGAGCAGGAGTGCTTTATACGGTCTCTCCAGTCTGAATGATGAGTAGGAGTGGGTTATACAGTTTCTCCAGTCTGAATGAAGAGTAGGAGTGGGTTAGACAGTCTCTCCAGTCTGAATGATGAACTGGAGTGGGTTATACAGTCTCTCCAGTCTGAATGAAGAGTAGGAGTGGGTTTTACAGTCTCTCCAATCTGAATGATGAGCAGGAGTGGGTTATACGGTCTCTCCAGTCTGAATGATGAGTAGGAGTGGGTTATACGGTCTCTCCATCTGAATGATGAGCAGGGGTGGGTTATACAGTCTCTCCAGTCTGAATGATGAGCAGGAGTGTGTAATACAGTCTCTCCAGTCTGAATGAAGAGCGAGAGTGGGTTATCCAGTCTCTCCAGTAAGAATGAAGAGCAGGAGTTGGTTATACAGTCTCTCCAGTCTGAATGATGAGCAGGAGTGGGTTATACAGTCTCTCCAGTCTCAATGATGAGCAGGAGTGGGCTATACAGTCTCTCCAGTCTGAATGATGAGCAGGAGTGGGTTATACAGTCTCTCCAGTCTGAATGAAGAGTAGGAGTGGGTTATACAGTCTATCCAGTCTGAATGAAGAGTAGGAGTGGGTTATACAGTCTCTCCAATCTGAATGGTGAGCAGGAGTGGGTTATACAGTCTCTCCAGTCTCAATGATGAGCAGGAGTGGGATATACAGTCTCTCCAGTCTTAATGAAGAGTAGGAGTGGGTTATACAGTCTCTCCAGTCTCAATGATGAGCAGGAGTGGGATATACAGTCTCTCCAGTCTTAATGAAGAGTAGGAGTGGGTTATACAGTCTCTCCAGTCTGAATGAAGAGTCGGAGTGGGTTATACAGTCTGTCCAGTCTGAATGAAGAGTAGGCGTGGGTTATATGGTCTCTCCAGTCTGAATGATCAGTAGGAGTGCGTTATATGGTCTCTCCAGTCTGAATGATGAGCTCTTTCTTTTGGGCCTCCTTATCTCGAGAGACAATGGATACGCGCCTGGAGGTGGTCAGTGGTTTGTGAAGCAGCGCCTGGAGTGGCTATAAAGGCCAATTCTGGAGTGACAGGCTCTTCCACAGGTGCTGCAGAGAAATTTGTTTGTTGGGGCTGTTGCACAGTTGGCTCTCCCCTTGCGCCTCTGTCTTTTTTCCCGCCAACTACTAAGTCTCTTCGACTCGCCACAATTTAGCCCTGTCTTTATGGCTGCCCGCCAGCTCTGGCGAATGCTGGCAACTGACTCCCACGACTTGTGATCAATGTCACACGATTTCATGTCGCGTTTGCAGACGTCTTTATAACGGAGACATGGACGGCCGGTGGGTCTGATACCAGTGGCGAGCTCGCTGTACAATGTGTCTTTGGGGATCCTGCCATCTTCCAAGCGGCTCACATGGCCAAGCCATCTCAAGCGCCGCTGACTCAGTAGTGTGTATAAGCTGGGGGTGTTGGCCGCTTCAAGGACTTCTGTGTTGGAGATATAGTCCTGCCACCTGATGCCAAGTATTCTCCGAAGGCAGCGAAGATGGAATGAATTGAGACGTCGCTCTTGGCTGGCATACGTTGTCCAGGCCTCGCTGCCGTAGAGCAAGGTACTGAGGACACAGGCCTGATACACTCGGACTTTTGTGTTCCGTGTCAGTGCGCCATTTTCCCACACTCTCTTGGCCAGTCTGGACATAGCAGTGGAAGCCTTACCCATGCGCTTGTTGATTTCTGCATCTAGAGACAGGTTACTGGTGATAGTTGAGCCTAGGTAGGTGAACTCTTGAACCACTTCCAGAGCGTGGTCGCCAATATTGATGGATGGAGCATTTCTGACATCCTGCCCCATGATGTTCGTTTTCTTGAGGCTGATGGTTAGGCCAAATTCATTGCAGGCAGACGCAAACCTGTCGATGAGACTCTGCAGGCATTCTTCAGTGTGAGATGTTAAAGCAGCATCGTCAGCAAAGAGGAGTTCTCTGATGAGGACTTTCCGTACTTTGGACTTCGCTCTTAGACGGGCAAGGTTGAACAACCTGCCCCCTGATCTTGTGTGGAGGAAAATTCCTTCTTCAGAGGATTTGAACGCATGTGAAAGCAGCAGGGAGAAGAAAATCCCAAAAAGTGTGGGTGCGAGAACACAGCCCTGTTTCACACCACTCAGGATAGGAAAGGGCTCTGATGAGGAGCCACCATGTTGAATTGTGCCTTTCATATTGTCATGGAATGAGGTGATGATACTTAGTAGCTTTGGTGGACATCCGATCTTTTCTAGTAGTCTGAAGAGACCACGTCTGCTGACGAGGTCAAAGGCTTTGGTGAGATCAATGAAAGCAATGTAGAGGGGCATCTGTTGTTCACGGCATTTCTCCTGTATCTGACGAAGGGAGAACAGCATGTCAATAGTCGATCTCTCTGCACGAAAGCCACACTGTGCCTCAGGGTAGTGGTTTATTCAGTCTCTCCAGTCTGAATGAAGAGTAGGAGTGGGTTATACGGTCTCTCCAGTCTGACTGATGAGTAGGGGAGGGTTATACGGTCTCTCCAGTCTGAATGATGAGCAGGAGTGAGTTATACAGTCTCTCCAGTCTAAATGAAGAGTAGGAGTGGGTTATACAGTCTCTCCAATCTGAATGAAGAGTAGGAGTGGGTTATACAGTCTCTCCAATCTGAAAGATGAGCAGGAGTGGGTTATACAGTCTCTCCAGGTTGAATGCTGAGCAGGAGTGGGTTATACAGTCTCTCCAGTCTGAATGAAGAGCAGGAGTGGGTTATACAGTCTCTCCAGTCTGAATGAAGAGCAGTAGTGCGTTAAACAGTCTCTCCAGTCTGAATGATGAGCAGGAGTGGGTTATACAGTCTCTCCAGTAAGAATGAATAGCAGGAGTGGGTTATACAGTCTCTCCAGTCTCAATGATGAGCAGGAGTGGGCTATACAGTCTCTCCAGTCTGAATGATGAGCAGGAGTGGGTTATAAAGTCTCTCCAGTCTGAATGAAGAGCAGGAGTGGGTTATACGGTCTCTCCAGTCTGAATGAAGAGTAGGAGTGGGTTATACAGTCTCTCCAGTCTAAATGAAGAGTAGGAGTGGGTTATACAGTCTATCCAGTCTGAATGAAGAGTAGGAGTGGGTTATACAGTCTCTCCAATCTGAATGGTGAGCAGGAGTGGGTTATACAGTCTCTCCAGTCTCAATGATGAGCAGGAGTGGGATATACAGTCTCTCCAGTCTTAATGAAGAGTAGGAGTGGGTTATACAGTCTCTCCAGTCTGAATGAAGAGTAGGAGAGGGTTATACAGTCTGTCCAGTCTGAATGAAGAGTAGGAGTGGGTTATACAGTCTCTCCAATCTGAATGGTGAGCAGGAGTGGGTTATACAGTCTCTCCAGGCTGAATGCTGAGCAGGAGTGGGTTATACAGTCTCTCCAGTCTGAATGAAGAGCAGGAGTGGGTTATACAGTCTCTCCAGTCTGAATGAAGAGCAGGAGTGGGTTAAACAGTCTCTCCAGTCTGAATGATGAGCAGGAGTGGGTTATACAGTCTCTCCAGTAAGAATGAAGAGCAGGAGTGGGTTATACAGTCTCTCCAGTCTCAATGTTGAGCAGGAGTGGGTTATACAGTCTCTCCAGTCTGAATGATGAGCAGGAGTGGGTTATACAGTCTCTCCAGTAAGAATGAAGAGCAGGAGTGGGTTATACAGTCTCTCCAGTCTCAATGATGAGCAGGAGTGGGTGAGACAGTCTCTCCAGTCTAAATGATGAGCAGGAGTGGGTTATACAGTCTCTCCAGTAAGAATGAAGAGCAGGAGTGGGTTATACAGTCTCTCCAGTCTCAATGATGAGCAGGAGTGGGTTATACAGTCTCTCCAGTAAGAATGAAGAGCAGGAGTGGGTTATACAGTCTCTCCAGTCTCAATGATGAGCAGGAGTGGCTTATGCAGTCTCTCCAGTCTCAATGATGAGCAGGAGTGGGTTATACAGTCTCTCCAGTCTCAATGATGAGCAGGAGTGGGTTATACAGTCTCTCCAGTCTGAATGATGAGCAGGAGTGGGTTATACAGTCTCTCCAGTAAGAATGAAGAGCAGGAGTGGGTTATACAGTCTCTCCAGTCTGAATGATGAGCAGGAGTGGGTTATACAGTCTCTCCAGTCTGAATGAAGAGCAGGAGTGGGTTATACAGTCTCTCCAGTCTGAATGATGAGCAGGAGTGGGTTATACAGTCTCTCCAGTCCGAATGAAGAGCAGGAGCGCGTTATACGGTCTCTCCAGTCTGAATGATGAGCAGGAGTGGGTTATACAGTCTCTCCAGTCCGAATGATGAGCAGGAGTGGGTTATACAGTCTCTCCAGTCCGAATGAAGACCAGGAGTGGGTTATACAGTCTCTCCAGTCTGAATGATGAGCAGGAGTGTGTTATACGGTCTCTCCAGGGCGAATGAAGAGCAGGAGTGCGTTATACGGTCTCTCCATTCTGAATGATGATCAGGAGTGGTTAGTACAGTCTCTCCAGTCCGAATGAAGAGCAGGAGTGCATTATACGGTCTCTCCAGTCTGAATGATGAGCAGGAGTGGGTTATACAGTCTCTCCAATCTGAATGAAGAGTAGGAGTGGGTTATACAATCTCTCCAGTCTGAATGAAGAGTTTTCTTTTGGGCCTCCTTATCTCGAGAGACAATGGATACGCACCTGGAGGTGGTCAGTGGTTTGTGAAGCAGCGCCTGGAGTGGCTATAAAGGCCAATTCTGGAGTGACAGGCTCTTCCACAGGTGCTGCAGAGAAATTTGTTTGTTGGGGCTGTTGCACAGTTGGCTCTCCCCTTGCGCCTCTGTCTTTTTTCCTGCCAACTACTAAGTCTCTTCGACTCGCCACAATTTAGCCCTGTCTTTATGGCTGCCCGCCAGCTCTGGCGAATGTTGGCAACTGACTCCCACGACTTGTGATCAATGTCACACGATTTCATGTCGCGTTTGCAGACGTCTTTATAACGGAGACATGGACGGCCGGTGGGTCTGATACCAGTGGCGAGCTCGCTGTACAATGTGTCTTTGGGGATCCTGCCATCTTCCATGCGGCTCACATGGCCAAGCCATCTCAAGCGCCGCTGACTCAGTAGTGTGTATAAACTGGGGGTGTTGGCCGCTTCAAGGACTTCTGTGTTGGAGATATAGTCCTGCCACCTGATGCCAAGTATTCTCCGAAGGCAGCGAAGATGGAATGAATTGAGACGTCGCTCTTGGCTGGCATACGTTGTCCAGGCCTCGCTGCCGTAGAGCAAGGTACTGAGGACACAGGCCTGATACACTCGGACTTTTGTGTTCCGTGTCAGTGCGCCATTTTCCCACACTCTCTTGGCCAGTCTGGACATAGCAGTGGAAGCCTTACCCATGCGCTTGTTGATTTCTGCATCTAGAGACAGGTTACTGGTGGTAGTTGAGCCTAGGTAGGTGAACTCTTGAACCACTTCCAGAGCGTGGTCGCCAATATTGATGGATGGAGCATTTCTGACATCCTGCCCCATGATGTTCGTTTTCTTGAGGCTGATGGTTAGGCCAAATTCATTGCAGGCAGACGCAATCTGAATGAAGAGTAGGAGTGGGTTATACAATCTCTCCAGTCTGAATGAAGAGTAGGAGTGGGTTATCCAGTCTCTCCAATCTGAATGATGAGCAGGAGTGGGTTATACGGTCTCTCCAGTCTGAATGATGAGTAGGAGTGGGTTATACGGTCTCTCCAGTCTGAATGAAGAGTAGGAGTGGGTTATACAGTCTCTCCAGTCTGAATGATGCGTGGGAGTGGGTTATACAGTCTCTCCAGTCTGAGTGAAGAGTAGGAGTGGCTTATACGGTCTCTCCAGTCTGAATGATGAGTAGGAGTGGTTTATACAGTCTCTCCAGTCTGAATGATGATTAGGAGTGAGTTGTACAGCCTCTCCAGTCTGAATGATTAGTCGGAGTGAGTTATACAATCTCTCCAGTCCGGGTGAAGAGTAGGAGTGTGTTATACGGTCCCTCCAGTCTGAGTGAAGGGTAGGAGTGAGCTATACAGTCTCTCCAGTCTGAATGAAGAGTAGGAGTGGCTTATACAGTCTCTCCAGTCTGAGTGAAGAGTAGGAGTGAGCTATACAGTCTCTCCAGTCTGAATGAAGAGTAGGAGTGGCTTATACAATCTCTCCAGTCTGAGTGAAGGGTAGGAGTGAGCTCTACAGTCTCTCCAGTCTGAATGATGAGTAGGAGTGGGTTATACAGTCTCTCCAGTCTGAGTGAAGGTTAGGAGTGAGCTATACAGTCTCTCCAGTCTGAATGAAGAGTAGGAATGGCTTATACAGTCTCTCCAGTCTGAGTGAAGAGTAGGAGTGGGTTATACAGTCTCTCCAGTCTGAGTGAAGAGTAGGAGTGGCTTATACAGTCTCTCCAGTCTGAATGAAGAGTAGGAGTGCGTTATACAGTCTCTCCAATCTGAATGATGAGCACGAGTGGGTTATACAGTCTGTCCAGTCTGAATGAAGAGTAGGAGTGGGTTATACAGTCTCTCCAATCTGAAAGATGAGCAGGAGTGGGTTATACAGTCTCTCCAGGTTGAATGCTGAGCAGGAGTGGGTTGTACAGTCTCTCCAGTCTGAATGAAGAGCAGGAGTGGGTTATACAGTCTCTCCAGTCTGAATGAAGAGCAGTAGTGGGTTAAACAGTCTCTCCAGTCTGAATGATGAGCAGGAGTGGGTTATACAGTCTCTCCAGTAAGAATGAATAGCAGGAGTGGGTTATACAGTCTCTCCAGTCTGAATGAAGAGCAGGAGTGGGTTATACGGTCTCTCCAGTCTGAATGAAGAGTAGGAGTGGGTTATACAGTCTCTCCAGTCTAAATGAAGAGTAGGAGTGGGTTATACAGTCTATCCAGTCTGAATGAAGAGTAGGAGTGGTTTATACAGTCTCTCCAATCTGAATGGTGAGCAGGAGTGGGTTATACAGTCTCTCCAGTCTCAATGATGAGCAGGAGTGGGATATACAGTCTCTCCAGTCTTAATGAAGAGTAGGAGTGGGTTATACAGTCTCTCCAGTCTGAATGAAGAGTAGGAGTGGGTTATACAGTCTGTCCAGTCTGAATGAAGAGTAGGAGTGGGTTATACAGTCTCTCCAATCTGAATGGTGAGCAGGAGTGGGTTATACAGTCTCTCCAGGCTGAATGCTGAGCAGGAGTGGGTTATACAGTCTCTCCAGTCTGAATGAAGAGCAGGAGTGGGTTATACAGTCTCTCCAGTCTGAATGAAGAGCAGGAGTGGGTTAAACAGTCTCTCCAGTCTGAATGATGAGCAGGAGTGGGTTATACAGTCTCTCCAGTAAGAATGAAGAGCAGGAGTGGGTTATACAGTCTCTCCAGTCTCAATGTTGAGCAGGAGTGGGTTATACAGTCTCTCCAGTCTGAATGATGAGCAGGAGTGGGTTATACAGTCTCTCCAGTAAGAATGAAGAGCAGGAGTGGGTTATACAGTCTCTCCAGTCTCAATGATGAGCAGGAGTGGGTGAGACAGTCTCTCCAGTCTAAATGATGAGCAGGAGTGGGTTATACAGTCTCTCCAGTAAGAATGAAGAGCAGGAGTGGGTTATACAGTCTCTCCAGTCTCAATGATGAGCAGGAGTGGGTTATACAGTCTCTCCAGTAAGAATGAAGAGCAGGAGTGGGTTATACAGTCTCTCCAGTCTCAATGATGAGCAGGAGTGGCTTATGCAGTCTCTCCAGTCTCAATGATGAGCAGGAGTGGGTTATACAGTCTCTCCAGTCTCAATGATGAGCAGGAGTGGGTTATACAGTCTCTGCAGTCTGAATGATGAGCAGGAGTGGGTTATACAGTCTCTCCAGTAAGAATGAAGAGCAGGAGTGGGTTATACAGTCTCTCCAGTCTGAATGATGAGCAGGAGTGGGTTATACAGTCTCTCCAGTCTGAATGAAGAGCAGGAGTGGGTTATACAGTCTCTCCAGTCTGAATGATGAGCAGGAGTGGGTTATACAGTCTTTCCAGTCCGAATGAAGAGCAGGAGCGCGTTATACGGTCTCTCCAGTCTGAATGATGAGCAGGAGTGGGTTATACAGTCTCTCCAGTCCGAATGATGAGCAGGAGTGGGTTATACAGTCTCTCCAGTCCGAATGAAGACCAGGAGTGGGTTATACAGTCTCTCCAGTCTGAATGATGAGCAGGAGTGTGTTATACGGTCTCTCCAGGGCGAATGAAGAGCAGGAGTGCGTTATACGGTCTCTCCATTCTGAATGATGATCAGGAGTGGTTAGTACAGTCTCTCCAGTCCGAATGAAGAGCAGGAGTGCATTATACGGTCTCTCCAGTCTGAATGATGAGCAGGAGTGGGTTATACAGTCTCTCCAATCTGAATGAAGAGTAGGAGTGGGTTATACAATCTCTCCATTCTGAATGAAGAGTTTTCTTTTGGGCCTCCTTATCTCGAGAGACAATGGATACGCACCTGGAGGTGGTCAGTGGTTTGTGAAGCAGCGCCTGGAGTGGCTATAAAGGCCAATTCTGGAGTGACAGGCTCTTCCACAGGTGCTGCAGAGAAATTTGTTTGTTGGGGCTGTTGCACAGTTGGCTCTCCCCTTGCGCCTCTGTCTTTTTTCCTGCCAACTACTAAGTCTCTTCGACTCGCCACAATTTAGCCCTGTCTTTATGGCTGCCCGCCAGCTCTGGCGAATGCTGGCAACTGACTCCCACGACTTGTGATCAATGTCACACGATTTCATGTCGCGTTTGCAGACGTCTTTATAACGGAGACATGGACAGCCGGTGGGTCTGATACCAGTGGCGAGCTCGCTGTACAATGTGTCTTTGGGGATCCTGCCATCTTCCATGCGGCTCACATGGCCAAGCCATCTCAAGCGCCGCTGACTCAGTAGTGTGTATAAACTGGGGGTGTTGGCCGCTTCAAGGACTTCTGTGTTGGAGATATAGTCCTGCCACCTGATGCCAAGTATTCTCCGAAGGCAGCGAAGATGGAATGAATTGAGACGTCGCTCTTGGCTGGCATACGTTGTCCAGGCCTCGCTGCCGTAGAGCAAGGTACTGAGGACACAGGCCTGATACACTCGGACTTTTGTGTTCCGTGTCAGTGCGCCATTTTCCCACACTCTCTTGGCCAGTCTGGACATAGCAGTGGAAGCCTTACCCATGCGCTTTTTGATTTCTGCATCTAGAGACAGGTTACTGGTGATAGTTGAGCCTAGGTAGGTGAACTCTTGAACCACTTCCAGAGCGTGGTCGCCAATATTGATGGATGGAGCATTTCTGACATCCTGCCCCATGATGTTCGTTTTCTTGAGGCTGATGGTTAGGCCAAATTCATTGCAGGCAGACGCAATCTGAATGAAGAGTAGGAGTGGGTTATACAATCTCTCCAGTCTGAATGAAGAGTAGGAGTGGGTTATACAGTCTCTCCAATCTGAATGATGAGCAGGAGTGGGTTATACGGTCTCTCCAGTCTGAATGATGAGTAGGAGTGGGTTATACGGTCTCTCCAGTCTGAATGAAGAGTAGGAGTGGGTTATACAGTCTCTCCAGTCTGAATGATGCGTGGGAGTGGGTTATACAGTCTCTCCAGTCTGAGTGAAGAGTAGGAGTGGCTTATACGGTCTCTCCAGTCTGAATGATGAGTAGGAGTGGTTTATACAGTCTCTCCAGTCTGAATGATGATTAGGAGTGAGTTGTACAGCCTCTCCAGTCTGAATGATGAGTCGGAGTGAGTTATACAATCTCTCCAGTCCGGGTGAAGAGTAGGAGTGTGTTATACGGTCCCTCCAGTCTGAGTGAAGGGTAGGAGTGAGCTATACAGTCTCTCCAGTCTGAATGAAGAGTAGGAGTGGCTTATACAGTCTCTCCAGTCTGAGTGAAGAGTAGGAGTGAGCTATACAGTCTCTCCAGTCTGAATGAAGAGTAGGAGTGGCTTATACAATCTCTCCAGTCTGAGTGAAGGGTAGGAGTGAGCTCTACAGTCTCTCCAGTCTGAATGATGAGTAGGAGTGGGTTATACAGTCTCTCCAGTCTGAGTGAAGGTTAGGAGTGAGCTATACAGTCTCTCCAGTCTGAATGAAGAGTAGGAATGGCTTATACAGTCTCTCCAGTCTGAGTGAAGAGTAGGAGTGGGTTATACAGTCTCTCCAGTCTGAGTGAAGAGTAGGAGTGGCTTATACAGTCTCTCCAGTCTGAATGAAGAGTAGGAGTGCGTTATACAGTCTCTCCAATCTGAATGATGAGCAGGAGTGGGTTATACAGTCTGTCCAGTCTGAATGAAGAGTAGGAGTGGGTTATACAGTCTCTCCAATCTGAAATATGAGCAGGAGTGGGTTATACAGTCTCTCCAGGTTGAATGCTGAGCAGGAGTGGGTTATACAGTCTCTCCAGTCTGAATGAAGAGCAGGAGTGGGTTATACAGTCTCTCCAGTCTGAATGAAGAGCAGTAGTGGGTTAAACAGTCTCTCCAGTCTGAATGATGAGCAGGAGTGGGTTATACAGTCTCTCCAGTAAGAATGAATAGCAGGAGTGGGTTATACAGTCTCTCCAGTCTCAATGATGAGCAGGAGTGGGCTATACAGTCTCTCCAGTCTGAATGATGAGCAGGAGTGGGTTATACAGTCTCTCCAGTCTGAATGAAGAGCAGGAGTGGGTTATACGGTCTCTCCAGTCTGAATGAAGAGTAGGAGTGGGTTATACAGTCTCTCCAGTCTAAATGAAGAGTAGGAGTGGGTTATACAGTCTATCCAGTCTGAATGAAGAGTAGGAGTGGGTTATACAGTCTCTCCAATCTGAATGGTGGGCAGGAGTGGGTTATACAGTCTCTCCAGTCTAAATGAAGAGTAGGAGTGGCTTATACAGTCTCTCCAGTCTGAATGAAGAGTGGGAGTGGGTTATACAGTCTCTCCAATCTGAATGGTGAGCAGGAGTGGGTTATACAGTCTCTCCAGGCTGAATGCTGAGCAGGAGTGGGTTATACAGTCTCTCCAGTCTGAATGCAGAGCAGGAGTGGGTTATACAGTCTCTCCAGTCTGAATGAAGAGCAGGAGTGGGTTAAACAGTCTCTCCAGTCTGAATGATGAGCAGGAGTGGGTTATACAGTCTCTCCAGTAAGAATGAAGAGCAGGAGTGGGTTATACAGTCTCTCCAGTCTCAATGTTGAGCAGGAGTGGGTTATACAGTCTCTCCAGTCTGAATGATGAGCAGGAGTGGGTTATACAGTCTCTCCAGTAAGAATGAAGAGCAGGAGTGGGTTACACAGTCTCTCCAGTCTCAATGATGAGCAGGAGTGGGTTATACAGTCTCTCCAGTAAGAATGAAGAGCAGGAGTGGTTTATACAGTCTCTCCAGTCTCAATGATGAGCAGGAGTGGCTTATGCAGTCTCTCCAGTCTCAATGATGAGCAGGAGTGGGTTATACAGTCTCTCCAGTCTCAATGATGAGCAGGAGTGGGTTATACAGTCTCTCCAGTCTGAATGATGAGCAGGAGTGGGTTATTCAGTCTCTCCAGTAAAAATGAAGAGCAGGAGTGGGTTATACAGTCTCTCCAGTCTGAATGATGAGCAGGAGTGGGTTATACAGTCTCTCCAGTCTGAATGAAGAGCAGGAGTGGGTTATACAGTCTCTCCAGTCTGAATGATGAGCAGGAGTGGGTTATACAGTCTCTCCAGTCTGAATGAAGAGTAGGAGTGGGTTATACAGTCTCTCCAGTCTAAATGAAGAGTAGGAGTGAGTTATACAGTCTATCCAGTCTGAATGAAGAGTAGGAGTGGGTTATACAGTCTCTCCAATCTGAATGGTGAGCAGGAGTGGGTTATACAATCTCTCCAGTCCGAATGAAGACCAGGAGTGGGTTATACAGTCTCTCCAGTCTGAATGATGAGCAGGAGCGCTTTATACGGTCTCTCCAGTCTGAATGATGAGCAGGAGTGGGTTATACAGTCTCTCCAGTCCGAATGATGAGCAGGAGTGGGTTATACAGTCTCTCCAGTCCGAATGAAGACCAGGAGTGGGTTATACAGTCTCTCCAGTCTGAATGATGAGCAGGAGTGTGTTATACGGTCTCTCCAGGGCGAATGAAGAGCAGGAGTGCGTTATACGGTCTCTCCATTCTGAATGATGATCAGGAGTGGTTAGTACAGTCTCTCCAGTCCGAATGAAGAGCAGGAGTGCATTATACGGTCTCTCCAGTCTGAATGATGAGCAGGAGTGGGTTATACAGTCTCTCCAATCTGAATGAAGAGTAGGAGTGGGTTATACAATCTCTCCAGTCTGAATGAAGAGTTTTCTTTTGGGCCTCCTTATCTCGAGAGACAATGGATACGCGCCTGGAGGTGGTCAGTGGTTTGTGAAGCAGCGCCTGGAGTGGCTATAAAGGCCAATTCTGGAGTGACAGGCTCTTCCACAGGTGCTGCAGAGAAATTTGTTTGTTGGGGCTGTTGCACAGTTGGCTCTCCCCTTGCGCCTCTGTCTTTTTTCCTGCCAACTACTAAGTCTCTTCGACTCGCCACAATTTAGCCCTGTCTTTATGGCTGCCCGCCAGCTCTGGCGAATGCTGGCAACTGACTCCCACGACTTGTGATCAATGTCACACGATTTCATGTCGCGTTTGCAGACGTCTTTATAACGGAGACATGGACAGCCGGTGGGTCTGATACCAGTGGCGAGCTCGCTGTACAATGTGACTTTGGGGATCCTGCCATCTTCCATGCGGCTCACATGGCCAAGCCATCTCAAGCGCCGCTGACTCAGTAGTGTGTATAAGCTGGGGGTGTTGGCCGCTTCAAGGACTTCTGTGTTGGAGATATAGTCCTGCCACCTGATGCCAAGTATTCTCCGAAGGCAGCGAAGATGGAATGAATTGAGACGTCGCTCTTGGCTGGCATACGTTGTCCAGGCCTCGCTGCCGTAGAGCAAGGTACTGAGGACACAGGCCTGATACACTCGGACTTTTGTGTTCCGTGTCAGTGCACCATTTTCCCACACTCTCTTGGCCAGTCTGGACATAGCAGTGGAAGCCTTACCCATGCGCTTGTTGATTTCTGCATCTAGAGACAGGTTACTGGTGATAGTTGAGCCTAGGTAGGTGAACTCTTGAACCACTTCCAGAGCGTGGTCGCCAATATTGATGGATGGAGCATTTCTGACATCCTGCCCCATGATGTTCGTTTTCTTGAGGCTGATGGTTAGGCCAAATTCATTGCAGGCAGACGCAATCTGAATGAAGAGTAGGAGTGGGTTATACAATCTCTCCAGTCTGAATGAAGAGTAGGAGTGGGTTATACAGTCTCTCCAATCTGAATGATGAGCAGGAGTGGGTTATACGGTCTCTCCAGTCTGAATGATGAGTAGGAGTGGGTTATACGGTCTCTCCAGTCTGAATGAAGAGTAGGAGTGGGTTATACAGTTTCTCCAGTCTGAATGATGCGTGGGAGTGGGTTATACAGTCTCTCCAGTCTGAGTGAAGAGTAGGAGTGGCTTATACGGTCTCTCCAGTCTGAATGATGAGTAGGAGTGGTTTATACAGTCTCTCCAGTCTGAATGATGATTAGGAGTGAGTTGTACAGCCTCTCCAGTCTGAATGATGAGTCGGAGTGAGTTATACATTCTCTCCAGTCCGGGTGAAGAGTAGGAGTGTGTTATACGGTCCCTCCAGTCTGAGTGAAGGGTAGGAGTGAGCTCTTCAGTCTCTCCAGTCTGAATGAAGAGTAGGAGTGGCTTATACAGTCTCTCCAGTCTGAGTGAAGAGTAGGAGTGAGCTATACAGTCTCTCCAGTCTGAATGAAGAGTAGGAGTGGCTTATACAATCTCTCCAGTCTGAGTGAAGGGTAGGAGTGAGCTCTACAGTCTCTCCAGTCTGAATGATGAGTAGGAGTGGGTTATACAGTCTCTCCAGTCTGAGTGAAGGTTAGGAGTGAGCTATACAGTCTCTCCAGTCTGAATGAAGAGTAGGAATGGCTTATACAGTCTCTCCAGTCTGAGTGAAGAGTAGGAATGGGTTATACAGTCTCTCCAGTCTGAGTGAAGGGTAGGAGTGGCTTATACAGTCTCTCCAGTCTGAATGAAGAGTAGGAGTGGGTTATACAGCCTCTCCAATCTGAATGATGAGCAGGAGTGGGTTATACAGTCTGTCCAGTCTGAATGAAGAGTAGGAGTGGGTTATACAGTCTCTCCAATCTGAAAGATGAGCAGGAGTGGGTTATACAGTCTCTCCAGGTTGAATGCTGAGCAGGAGTGGGTTAAACAGTCTCTCCAGTCTGAATGATGAGCAGGAGTGGGTTATACAGTCTCTCCAGTAAGAATGATGAGCAGGAGTGGCTTATGCAGTCTCTCCAGTCTCAATGATGAGCAGGAGTGGGTTATACAGTCTCTCCAGTCTCAATGATGAGCAGGAGTGGGTTATACAGTCTCTCCAGTCTGAATGATGAGCAGGAGTGGGTTATTCAGTCTCTCCAGTAAAAATGAAGAGCAGGAGTGGGTTATACAGTCTCTCCAGTCTGAATGATGAGCAGGAGTGGGTTATACAGTCTCTCCAGTCTGAATGAAGAGCAGGAGTGGGTTATACAGTCTCTCCAGTCTGAATGATGAGCAGGAGTGGGTTATACAGTCTCTCCAGTCTGAATGAAGAGTAGGAGTGGGTTATACAGTCTCTCCAGTCTAAATGAAGAGTAGGAGTGAGTTATACAGTCTATCCAGTCTGAATGAAGAGTAGGAGTGGGTTATACAGTCTCTCCAATCTGAATGGTGAGCAGGAGTGGGTTATACAATCTCTCCAGTCCGAATGAAGACCAGGAGTGGGTTATACAGTCTCTCCAGTCTGAATGATGAGCAGGAGCGCTTTATACGGTCTCTCCAGTCTGAATGATGAGCAGGAGTGGGTTATACAGTCTCTCCAGTCCGAATGATGAGCAGGAGTGGGTTATACAGTCTCTCCAGTCCGAATGAAGACCAGGAGTGGGTTATACAGTCTCTCCAGTCTGAATGATGAGCAGGAGTGTGTTATACGGTCTCTCCAGGGCGAATGAAGAGCAGGAGTGCGTTATACGGTCTCTCCATTCTGAATGATGATCAGGAGTGGTTAGTACAGTCTCTCCAGTCCGAATGAAGAGCAGGAGTGCATTATACGGTCTCTCCAGTCTGAATGATGAGCAGGAGTGGGTTATACAGTCTCTCCAATCTGAATGAAGAGTAGGAGTGGGTTATACAATCTCTCCAGTCTGAATGAAGAGTTTTCTTTTGGGCCTCCTTATCTCGAGAGACAATGGATACGCGCCTGGAGGTGGTCAGTGGTTTGTGAAGCAGCGCCTGGAGTGGCTATAAAGGCCAATTCTGGAGTGACAGGCTCTTCCACAGGTGCTGCAGAGAAATTTGTTTGTTGGGGCTGTTGCACAGTTGGCTCTCCCCTTGCGCCTCTGTCTTTTTTCCTGCCAACTACTAAGTCTCTTCGACTCGCCACAATTTAGCCCTGTCTTTATGGCTGCCCGCCAGCTCTGGCGAATGCTGGCAACTGACTCCCACGACTTGTGATCAATGTCACACGATTTCATGTCGCGTTTGCAGACGTCTTTATAACGGAGACATGGACAGCCGGTGGGTCTGATACCAGTGGCGAGCTCGCTGTACAATGTGACTTTGGGGATCCTGCCATCTTCCATGCGGCTCACATGGCCAAGCCATCTCAAGCGCCGCTGACTCAGTAGTGTGTATAAGCTGGGGGTGTTGGCCGCTTCAAGGACTTCTGTGTTGGAGATATAGTCCTGCCACCTGATGCCAAGTATTCTCCGAAGGCAGCGAAGATGGAATGAATTGAGACGTCGCTCTTGGCTGGCATACGTTGTCCAGGCCTCGCTGCCGTAGAGCAAGGTACTGAGGACACAGGCCTGATACACTCGGACTTTTGTGTTCCGTGTCAGTGCACCATTTTCCCACACTCTCTTGGCCAGTCTGGACATAGCAGTGGAAGCCTTACCCATGCGCTTGTTGATTTCTGCATCTAGAGACAGGTTACTGGTGATAGTTGAGCCTAGGTAGGTGAACTCTTGAACCACTTCCAGAGCGTGGTCGCCAATATTGATGGATGGAGCATTTCTGACATCCTGCCCCATGATGTTCGTTTTCTTGAGGCTGATGGTTAGGCCAAATTCATTGCAGGCAGACGCAATCTGAATGAAGAGTAGGAGTGGGTTATACAATCTCTCCAGTCTGAATGAAGAGTAGGAGTGGGTTATACAGTCTCTCCAATCTGAATGATGAGCAGGAGTGGGTTATACGGTCTCTCCAGTCTGAATGATGAGTAGGAGTGGGTTATACGGTCTCTCCAGTCTGAATGAAGAGTAGGAGTGGGTTATACAGTTTCTCCAGTCTGAATGATGCGTGGGAGTGGGTTATACAGTCTCTCCAGTCTGAGTGAAGAGTAGGAGTGGCTTATACGGTCTCTCCAGTCTGAATGATGAGTAGGAGTGGTTTATACAGTCTCTCCAGTCTGAATGATGATTAGGAGTGAGTTGTACAGCCTCTCCAGTCTGAATGATGAGTCGGAGTGAGTTATACATTCTCTCCAGTCCGGGTGAAGAGTAGGAGTGTGTTATACGGTCCCTCCAGTCTGAGTGAAGGGTAGGAGTGAGCTCTTCAGTCTCTCCAGTCTGAATGAAGAGTAGGAGTGGCTTATACAGTCTCTCCAGTCTGAGTGAAGAGTAGGAGTGAGCTATACAGTCTCTCCAGTCTGAATGAAGAGTAGGAGTGGCTTATACAATCTCTCCAGTCTGAGTGAAGGGTAGGAGTGAGCTCTACAGTCTCTCCAGTCTGAATGATGAGTAGGAGTGGGTTATACAGTCTCTCCAGTCTGAGTGAAGGTTAGGAGTGAGCTATACAGTCTCTCCAGTCTGAATGAAGAGTAGGAATGGCTTATACAGTCTCTCCAGTCTGAGTGAAGAGTAGGAATGGGTTATACAGTCTCTCCAGTCTGAGTGAAGGGTAGGAGTGGCTTATACAGTCTCTCCAGTCTGAATGAAGAGTAGGAGTGGGTTATACAGCCTCTCCAATCTGAATGATGAGCAGGAGTGGGTTATACAGTCTGTCCAGTCTGAATGAAGAGTAGGAGTGGGTTATACAGTCTCTCCAATCTGAAAGATGAGCAGGAGTGGGTTATACAGTCTCTCCAGGTTGAATGCTGAGCAGGAGTGGGTTAAACAGTCTCTCCAGTCTGAATGATGAGCAGGAGTGGGTTATACAGTCTCTCCAGTAAGAATGAATAGCAGGAGTGGGTTATAAAGTCTCTCCAGCCTCAATGATGAGCAGGAGTGGGCTATACAGTCTCTCCAGTCTGAATGATGAGCAGGAGTGGGTTATACAGTCTCTCCAGTCTGAATGAAGAGCAGGAGTGGGTTATACGGTCTCTCCAGTCTGAATGAAGAGTAGGAGTGGGTTATACAGTCTCTCCAGTCTAAATGAAGAGTAGGAGTGGGTTATACAGTCTATCCAGTCTGAATGAAGAGTAGGAGTGGGTTATACAGTCTCTCCAATCTGAATGGTGAGCAGGAGTGGGTTATACAGTCTCTCCAGGCTGAATGCTGAGCAGGAGTGGGTTATACAGTCTCTCCAGTCTGAATAAAGAGCAGGAGTGGGTTATACAGTCTCTCCAGTCTGAATGAAGAGCAGGAGTGGGTTAAACAGTCTCTCCAGTCTGAATGATGAGCAGGAGTGGGTTATACAGTCTCTCCAGTAAGAATGAAGAGCAGGAGTAGGGTTATACAGTCTCTCCAGTCTCAATGTTGAGCAGGAGTGGGTTATACAGTCTCTCCAGTCTGAATGATGAGCAGGAGTGGGTTATACAGTCTCTCCAGTAAGAATGAAGAGCAGGAGTGGGTTATACAGTCTCTCCAGTCTCAATGATGAGCAGGAGTGGGTTATATAGTCTCTCCAGTCTAAATGATGAGCAGGAGTGGGTTATACAGTCTCTCCAGTAAGAATGAAGAGCAGGAGTGGGTTATACAGTCTCTCCAGTCTCAATGATGAGCAGGAGTGGGTTATACAGTCTCTCCAGTAAGAATGAAGAGCAGGAGTGGGTTGTACAGTCTCTCCAGTCTCAATGATGAGCAGGAGTGGCTTATGCAGTCTCTCCAGTCTCAATGATGAGCAGGAGTGGGTTATACAGTCTCTCCAGTCTCAATGATGAGCAGGAGTGGGTTATACAGTCTCTCCAGTCTGAATGATGAGCAGGAGTGGGTTATACAGTCTCTCCAGTAAGAATGAAGAGCAGGAGTGGGTTATACAGTCTCTCCAGTCTGAATGATGAGCAGGAGTGGGTTATACAGTCTCTCCAGTCTGAATGAAGAGCAGGAGTGGGTTATACAGTCTCTCCAGTCTGAATGATGAGCAGGAGTGGGTTATACAGTCTCTCCAGTCCGAATGAAGAGCAGGAGCGCGTTATACGGTCTCTCCACTCTGAATGATGAGCAGGAGTGGGTTATACAGTCTCTCCAGTCCGAATGATGAGCTGGAGTGGGTTATACGGTCTCTCCAGTCCGAATGAAGACCAGGAGTGGGTTATACAGTCTCTCCAGTCTGAATGATGAGCAGGAGTGTGTTATACGGTCTCTCCAGGGCGAATGAAGAGCAGGAGTGCGTTATACGGTCTCTCCATTCTGAATGATGATCAGGAGTGGTTAGTACAGTCTCTCCAGTCCGAATGAAGAGCAGGAGTGCATTATACGGTCTCTCCAGTCTGAATGATGAGCAGGAGTGGGTTATACAGTCTCTCCAATCTGAATGAAGAGTAGGAGTGGGTTATACAATCTCTCCAGTCTGAATGAAGAGTTTTCTTTTGGGCCTCCTTATCTCGAGAGACAATGGATACGCACCTGGAGGTGGTCAGTGGTTTGTGAAGCAGCGCCTGGAGTGGCTATAAAGGCCAATTCTGGAGTGACAGGCTCTTCCACAGGTGCTGCAGAGAAATTTGTTTGTTGGGGCTGTTGCACAGTTGGCTCTCCCCTTGCGCCTCTGTCTTTTTTCCTGCCAACTACTAAGTCTCTTCGACTCGCCACAATTTAGCCCTGTCTTTATGGCTGCCCGCCAGCTCTGGCGAATGCTGGCAACTGACTCCCACGACTTGTGATCAATGTCACACGATTTCATGTCGCGTTTGCAGACGTCTTTATAACGGAGACATGGACAGCCGGTGGGTCTGATACCAGTGGCGAGCTCGCTGTACAATGTGTCTTTGGGGATCCTGCCATCTTCCATGCGGCTCACATGGCCAAGCCATCTCAAGCGCCGCTGACTCAGTAGTGTGTATAAACTGGGGGTGTTGGCCGCTTCAAGGACTTCTGTGTTGGAGATATAGTCCTGCCACCTGATGCCAAGTATTCTCCGAAGGCAGCGAAGATGGAATGAATTGAGACGTCGCTCTTGGCTGGCATACGTTGTCCAGGCCTCGCTGCCGTAGAGCAAGGTACTGAGGACACAGGCCTGATACACTCGGACTTTTGTGTTCCGTGTCAGTGCGCCATTTTCCCACACTCTCTTGGCCAGTCTGGACATAGCAGTGGAAGCCTTACCCATGCGCTTGTTGATTTCTGCATCTAGAGACAGGTTACTGGTGATAGTTGAGCCTAGGTAGGTGAACTCTTGAACCACTTCCAGAGCGTGGTCGCCAATATTGATGGATGGAGCATTTCTGACATCCTGCCCCATGATGTTCGTTTTCTTGAGGCTGATGGTTAGGCCAAATTCATTGCAGGCAGACGCAATCTGAATGAAGAGTAGGAGTGGGTTATACAATCTCTCCAGTCTGAATGAAGAGTAGGAGTGGGTTATACAGTCTCTCCAATCTGAATGATGAGCAGGAGTGGGTTATACGGTCTCTCCAGTCTGAATGATGAGTAGGAGTGGGTTATACGGTCTCTCCAGTCTGAATGAAGAGTAGGAGTGGGTTATACAGTCTCTCCAGTCTGAATGATGCGTGGGAGTGGGTTATACAGTCTCTCCAGTCTGAGTGAAAAGTAGGAGTGGCTTATACGGTCTCTCCAGTCTGAATGATGAGTAGGAGTGGTTTATACAGTCTCTCCAGTCTGAATGATGATTAGGAGTGAGTTGTACAGCCTCTCCAGTCTGAATGATGAGTCGGAGTGAGTTATACAATCTCTCCAGTCCGGGTGAAGAGTAGGAGTGTGTTATACGGTCCCTCCAGTCTGAGTGAAGGGTAGGAGTGAGCTATACAGTCTCTCCAGTCTGAATGAAGAGTAGGAGTGGCTTATACAGTCTCTCCAGTCTGAGTGAAGAGTAGGAGTGAGCTATACAGTCTCTCCAGTCTGAATGAAGAGTAGGAGTGGCTTATACAATCTCTCCAGTCTGAGTGAAGGGTAGGAGTGAGCTCTACAGTCTCTCCAGTCTGAATGATGAGTAGGAGTGGGTTATACAGTCTCTCCAGTCTGAGTGAAGGTTAGGAGTGAGCTATACAGTCTCTCCAGTCTGAATGAAGAGTAGGAATGGCTTATACAGTCTCTCCAGTCTGAGTGAAGAGTAGGAGTGGGTTATACAGTCTCTCCAGTCTGAGTGAAGAGTAGGAGTGGCTTATACAGTCTCTCCAGTCTGAATGAAGAGTAGGAGTGGGTTATACAGTCTCTCCAATCTGAATGATGAGCAGGAGTGGGTGATACAGTCTGTCCAGTCTGAATGAAGAGTAGGAGTGGGTTATACAGTCTCTCCAATCTGAAAGATGAGCAGGAGTGGGTTATACAGTCTCTCCAGGTTGAATGCTGAGCAGGAGTGGGTTATACAGTCTCTCCAGTCTGAATGAAGAGCAGGAGTGGCACAGTGGCGCAGTGGTTAGCACCGCAGCCTCACAGCTCCAGGGACCCGGGTTCGATTCTGGGTACTGCCTGTGTGGAGTTTGCAAGTTCTCCCTGTGTCTGCGTGGGTTTTCTCCGGGTGCTCCGGTTTCCTCCCACAAGCCAAAAGACTTGCAGGTTGATAGGTAAATTGGCCATTATAAATTGTCACTAGTATAGGTAGGTGGCAGGGAAATATAGGGACAGGTGGGGATGTTTGGTAAGAATATGGGATTAGTGTAGGATTAGTATAAATGGGTGGTTGATGTTCGGCACAGACTCGGTGGGCCGAAGGGCCTGTTTCAGTGCTGTATCTCTAATCTAAAATCTAAAAAGGAGTGGGTTATACAGTCTCTCCAGTCTGAATGAAGAGCAGTAGTGGGTTAAACAGTCTCTCCAGTCTGAATGATGAGCAGGAGTGGGTTATACAGTCTCTCCAGTAAGAATGAATAGCAGGAGTGGGTTATACAGTCTCTCCAGTCTCAATGATGAGCAGGAGTGGGCTATACAGTCTCTCCAGTCTGAATGATGAGCAGGAGTGGGTTATACAGTCTCTCCAGTCTGAATGAAGAGCAGGAGTGGGTTATACGGTCTCTCCAGTCTGAATGAAGAGTAGGAGTGGGTTATACAGTCTCTCCAGTCTAAATGAAGAGTAGGAGTGAGTTATACAGTCTATCCAGTCTGAATGAAGAGTAGGAGTGGGTTATACAGTCTCTCCAATCTGAATGGTGAGCAGGAGTGGGTTATACAGTCTCTCCAGTCTAAATGAAGAGTAGGAGTGGCTTATACAGTCTCTCCAGTCTGAATGAAGAGTAGGAGTGGGTTATACAGTCCGTCCAGTCTGAATGAAGAGTGGGAGTGGGTTATACAGTCTCTCCAATCTGAATGGTGAGCAGGAGTGGGTTATACAGTCTCTCCAGGCTGAATGCTGAGCAGGAGTGGGTTATACAGTCTCTCCAGTCTGAATGAAGAGCAGGAGTGGGTTATACAGTCTCTCCAGTCTGAATGAAGAGCAGGAGTGGGTTAAACAGTCTCTCCAGTCTGAATGATGAGCAGGAGTGGGTTATACAGTCTCTCCAGTAAGAATGAAGAGCAGGAGTGGGTTATACAGTCTCTCCAGTCTCAATGTTGAGCAGAAGTGGGTTATACAGTCTCTCCAGTCTGAATGATGAGCAGGAGTGGGTTATACAGTCTCTCCAGTAAGAATGAAGAGCAGGAGTGGGTTATACAGTCTCTCCAGTCTCAATGATGAGCAGGAGTGGGTTATACAGTCTCTCCAGTAAGAATGAAGAGCAGGAGTGGGTTATACAGTCTCTCCAGTCTCAATGATGAGCAGGAGTGGCTTATGCAGTCTCTCCAGTCTCAATGATGAGCAGGAGTGGGTTATACAGTCTCTCCAGTCTCAATGATGAGCAGGAATGGGTTATACAGTCTCTCCAGTCTGAATGATGAGCAGGAGTGGGTTATACAGTCTCTCCAGTAAGAATGAAGAGCAGGAGTGGGTTATACAGTCTCTCCAGTCTGAATGATGAGCAGGAGTGGGTTATACAGTCTCTCCAGTCTGAATGAAGAGCAGGAGTGGGTTATACAGTCTCTCCAGTCTGAATGATGAGCAGGAGTGGGTTATACAGTCTCTCCAGTCCGAATGAAGAGCAGGAGCGCTTTATACGGTCTCTCCAGTCTGAATGATGAGCAGGAGTGGGTTATACAGTCTCTCCAGTCCGAATGATGAGCAGGAGTGGGTTATACAGTCTCTCCAGTCCGAATGAAGACCAGGAGTGGGTTATACAGTCTCTCCAGTCTGAATGATGAGCAGGAGTGTGTTATACGGTCTCTCCAGGGCGAATGAAGAGCAGGAGTGCGTTATACGGTCTCTCCATTCTGAATGATGATCAGGAGTGGTTAGTACAGTCTCTCCAGTCCGAATGAAGAGCAGGAGTGCATTATACGGTCTCTCCAGTCTGAATGATGAGCAGGAGTGGGTTATACAGTCTCTCCAATCTGAATGAAGAGTAGGAGTGGGTTATACAATCTCTCCAGTCTGAATGAAGAGTTTTCTTTTGGGCCTCCTTATCTCGAGAGACAATGGATACGCACCTGGAGGTGGTCAGTGGTTTGTGAAGCAGCGCCTGGAGTGGCTATAAAGGCCAATTCTGGAGTGACAGGCTCTTCCACAGGTGCTGCAGAGAAATTTGTTTGTTGGGGCTGTTGCACAGTTGGCTCTCCCCTTGCGCCTCTGTCTTTTTTCCTGCCAACTACTAAGTCTCTTCGACTCGCCACAATTTAGCCCTGTCTTTATGGCTGCCCGCCAGCTCTGGCGAATGCTGGCAACTGACTCCCACGACTTGTGATCAATGTCACACGATTTCATGTCGCGTTTGCAGACGTCTTTATAACGGAGACATGGACAGCCGGTGGGTCTGATACCAGTGGCGAGCTCGCTGTACAATGTGTCTTTGGGGATCCTGCCATCTTCCATGCGGCTCACATGGCCAAGCCATCTCAAGCGCCGCTGACTCAGTAGTGTGTATAAGCTGGGGGTGTTGGCCGCTTCAAGGACTTCTGTGTTGGAGATATAGTCCTGCCACCTGATGCCAAGTATTCTCCGAAGGCAGCGAAGATGGAATGAATTGAGACGTCGCTCTTGGCTGGCATACGTTGTCCAGGCCTCGCTGCCGTAGAGCAAGGTACTGAGGACACAGGCCTGATACACTCGGACTTTTGTGTTCCGTGTCAGTGCGCCATTTTCCCACACTCTCTTGGCCAGTCTGGACATAGCAGTGGAAGCCTTACCCATGCGCTTGTTGATTTCTGCATCTAGAGACAGGTTACTGGTGATAGTTGAGCCTAGGTAGGTGAACTCTTGAACCACTTCCAGAGCGTGGTCGCCAATATTGATGGATGGAGCATTTCTGACATCCTGCCCCATGATGTTCGTTTTCTTGAGGCTGATGGTTAGGCCAAATTCATTGCAGGCAGACGCAATCTGAATGAAGAGTAGGAGTGGGTTATACAATCTCTCCAGTCTGAATGAAGAGTAGGAGTGGGTTATACAGTCTCTCCAATCTGAATGATGAGCAGGAGTGGGTTATACGGTCTCTCCAGTCTGAATGATGAGTAGGAGTGGGTTATACGGTCTCTCCAGTCTGAATGAAGAGTAGGAGTGGGTTATACAGTCTCTCCAGTCTGAATGATGCGTGGGAGTGGGTTATACAGTCTCTCCAGTCTGAGTGAAGAGTAGGAGTGGCTTATACGGTCTCTCCAGTCTGAATGATGAGTAGGAGTGGTTTATACAGTCTCTCCAGTCTGAATGATGATTAGGAGTGAGTTGTACAGCCTCTCCAGTCTGAATGATGAGTCGGAGTGAGTTATACATTCTCTCCAGTCCGGGTGAAGAGTAGGAGTGTGTTATACGGTCCCTCCAGTCTGAGTGAAGGGTAGGAGTGAGCTCTTCAGTCTCTCCAGTCTGAATGAAGAGTAGGAGTGGCTTATACAGTCTCTCCAGTCTGAGTGAAGAGTAGGAGTGAGCTATACAGTCTCTCCAGTCTGAATGAAGAGTAGGAGTGGCTTATACAATCTCTCCAGTCTGAGTGAAGGGTAGGAGTGAGCTCTACAGTCTCTCCAGTCTGAATGATGAGTAGGAGTGGGTTATACAGTCTCTCCAGTCTGAGTGAAGGTTAGGAGTGAGCTATACAGTCTCTCCAGTCTGAATGAAGAGTAGGAATGGCTTATACAGTCTCTCCAGTCTGAGTGAAGAGTAGGAGTGGGTTATACAGTCTCTCCAGTCTGAGTGAAGAGTAGGAGTGGCTTATACAGTCTCTCCAGTCTGAATGAAGAGTAGGAGTGGGTTATACAGTCTCTCCAATCTGAATGATGAGCAGGAGTGGGTTATACAGTCTGTCCAGTCTGAATGAAGAGTAGGAGTGGGTTATACAGTCTCTCCAATCTGAAAGATGAGCAGGAGTGGGTTATACAGTCTCTCCAGGTTGAATGCTGAGCAGGAGTGGGTTATACAGTCTCTCCAGTCTGAATGAAGAGCAGGAGTGGGTTATACAGTCTCTCCAGTCTGAATGAAGAGCAGTAGTGGGTTAAACAGTCTCTCCAGTCTGAATGATGAGCAGGAGTGGGTTATACAGTCTCTCCAGTAAGAATGAATAGCAGGAGTGGGTTATAAAGTCTCTCCAGCCTCAATGATGAGCAGGAGTGGGCTATACAGTCTCTCCAGTCTGAATGATGAGCAGGAGTGGATTATACAGTCTCTCCAGTCTGAATGAAGAGCAGGAGTGGGTTATACGGTCTCTCCAGTCTGAATGAAGAGTAGGAGTGGGTTATACAGTCTCTCCAGTCTAAATGAAGAGTAGGAGTGGGTTATACAGTCTATCCAGTCTGAATGAAGAGTAGGAGTGAGTTATACAGTCTCTCCAATCTGAATGGTGAGCAGGAGTGGGTTATACAGTCTCTCCAGGCTGAATGCTGAGCAGGAGTGGGTTATACAGTCTCTCCAGTCTGAATGAAGAGCAGGAGTGGGTTATACAGTCTCTCCAGTCTGAATGAAGAGCAGGAGTGGGTTAAACAGTCTCTCCAGTCTGAATGATGAGCAGGAGTGGGTTATACAGTCTCTCCAGTAAGAATGAAGAGCAGGAGTGGGTTATACAGTCTCTCCAGTCTCAATGTTGAGCAGGAGTGGGTTATACAGTCTCTCCAGTCTGAATGATGAGCAGGAGTGGGTTATACAGTCTCTCCAGTAAGAATGAAGAGCAGGAGTGGGTTATACAGTCTCTCCAGTCTCAATGATGAGCAGGAGTGGGTTATACAGTCTCTCCAGTCTAAATGATGAGCAGGAGTGGGTTATACAGTCTCTCCAGTAAGAATGAAGAGCAGGAGTGGGTTATACAGTCTCTCCAGTCTCAATGATGAGCAGGAGTGGGTTATACAGTCTCTCCAGTAAGAATGAAGAGCAGGAGTGGGTTATACAGTCTCTCCAGTCTCAATGATGAGCAGGAGTGGCTTATGCAGTCTCTCCAGTCTCAATGATGAGCAGGAGTGGGTTAAACAGTCTCTCCAGTCTCAATGATGAGCAGGAGTGGGTTATACAGTCTCTCCAGTCTGAATGATGAGCAGGAGTGGGTTATACAGTCTCTCCAGTAAGAATGAAGAGCAGGAGTGGGTTATACAGTCTCTCCAGTCTGAATGATGAGCAGGAGTGGGTTATACAGTCTCTCCAGTCTGAATGAAGAGCAGGAGTGGGTTATACAGTCTCTCCAGTCTGAATGATGAGCAGGAGTGGGTTATACAGTCTCTCCAGTCCGAATGAAGAGCAGGAGCGCGTTATACGGTCTCTCCAGTCTGAATGATGAGCAGGAGTGGGTTATACAGTCTCTCCAGTCCGAATGATGAGCAGGAGTGGGTTATACAGTCTCTCCAGTCCGAATGAAGACCAGGAGTGGGTTATACAGTCTCTCCAGTCTGAATGATGAGCAGGAGTGTGTTATACGGTCTCTCCAGGGCGAATGAAGAGCATTAGTGCGTTATACGGTCTCTCCATTCTGAATGATGATCAGGAGTGGTTAGTACAGTCTCTCCAGTCCGAATGAAGAGCAGGAGTGCATTATACGGTCTCTCCAGTCTGAATGATGAGCAGGAGTGGGTTATACAGTCTCTCCAATCTGAATGAAGAGTAGGAGTGGGTTATACAATCTCTCCAGTCTGAATGAAGAGTTTTCTTTTGGGCCTCCTTATCTCGAGAGACAATGGATACGCACCTGGAGGTGGTCAGTGGTTTGTGAAGCAGCGCCTGGAGTGGCTATAAAGGCCAATTCTGGAGTGACAGGCTCTTCCACAGGTGCTGCAGAGAAATTTGTTTGTTGGGGCTGTTGCACAGTTGGCTCTCCCCTTGCGCCTCTGTCTTTTTTCCTGCCAACTACTAAGTCTCTTCGACTCGCCACAATTTAGCCCTGTCTTTATGGCTGCCCGCCAGCTCTGGCGAATGCTGGCAACTGACTCCCACGACTTGTGATCAATGTCACACGATTTCATGTTGCGTTTGCAGACGTCTTTATAACGGAGACATGGACAGCCGGTGGGTCTGATACCAGTGGCGAGCTCGCTGTACAATGTGTCTTTGGGGATCCTGCCATCTTCCATGCGGCTCACATGGCCAAGCCATCTCAAGCGCCGCTGACTCAGTAGTGTGTATAAACTGGGGGTGTTGGCCGCTTCAAGGACTTCTGTGTTGGAGATATAGTCCTGCCACCTGATGCCAAGTATTCTCCGAAGGCAGCGAAGATGGAATGAATTGAGACGTCGCTCTTGGCTGGCATACGTTGTCCAGGCCTCGCTGCCGTAGAGCAAGGTACTGAGGACACAGGCCTGATACACTCGGACTTTTGTGTTCCGTGTCAGTGCGCCATTTTCCCACACTCTCTTGGCCAGTCTGGACATAGCAGTGGAAGCCTTACCCATGCGCTTGTTGATTTCTGCATCTAGAGACAGGTTACTGGTGATAGTTGAGCCTAGGTAGGTGAACTCTTGAACCACTTCCAGAGCGTGGTCGCCAATATTGATGGATGGAGCATTTCTGACATCCTGCCCCATGATGTTCGTTTTCTTGAGGCTGATGGTTAGGCCAAATTCATTGCAGGCAGACGCAATCTGAATGAAGAGTAGGAGTGGGTTATACAATCTCTCCAGTCTGAATGAAGAGTAGGAGTGGATTATACGGTCTCTCCAGTCTGAATGATGAGTAGGAGTGGGTTATACGGTCTCTCCAGTCTGAATGAAGAGTAGGAGTGGGTTATACAGTCTCTCCAGTCTGAATGATGCGTGGGAGTGGGTTATACAGTCTCTCCAGTCTCAGTGAAGAGTAGGAGTGGCTTATACGGTCTCTCCAGTCTGAATGATGAGTAGGAGTGGTTTATACAGTCTCTCCAGTCTGAATGATGATTAGGAGTGAGTTGTACAGCCTCTCCAGTCTGAATGATGAGTCGGAGTGAGTTATACATTCTCTCCAGTCCGGGTGAAGAGTAGGAGTGTGTTATACGGTCCCTCCAGTCTGAGTGAAGGGTAGGAGTGAGCTATACAGTCTCTCCAGTCTGAATGAAGAGTAGGAGTGGCTTATACAGTCTCTCCAGTCTGTGTGAAGAGTAGGAGTGAGCTATACAGTCTCTCCAGTCTGAATGAAGAGTAGGAGTGGCTTATACAATCTCTCCAGTCTGAGTGAAGGGTAGGAGTGAGCTCTACAGTCTCTCCAGTCTGAATGATGAGTAGGAGTGGGTTATACAGTCTCTCCAGTCTGAGTGAAGGTTAGGAGTGAGCTATACAGTCTTTCCAGTCTGAATGAAGAGTAGGAATGGCTTATACAGTCTCTCCAGTCTGAGTGAAGAGTAGGAGTGGGTTATACAGTCTCTCCAGTCTGAGTGAAGAGTAGGAGTGGCTTATACAGTCTCTCCAGTCTGAATGAAGAGTAGGAGTGGGCTATACAGTCTCTCCAATCTGAATGATGAGCAGGAGTGGGTTATACAGTCTGTCCAGTCTGAATGAAGAGTAGGAGTGGGTTATACAGTCTCTCTAATCTGAAAGATGAGCAGGAGTGGGTTATACAGTCTCTCCAGGTTGAATGCTGAGCAGGAGTGGGTTATACAGTCTCTCCAGTCTGAATGAAGAGCAGGAGTGGGTTATACAGTCTCTCCAGTCTGAATGAAGAGCAGTAGTGGGTTAAACAGTCTCTCCAGTCTGAATGATGAGCAGGAGTGGGTTATACAGTCTCTCCAGTAAGAATGAATAGCAGGAGTGGGTTATACAGTCTCTCCAGTCTCAATGATGAGCAGGAGTGGGCTATACAGTCTCTCCAGTCTGAATGATGAGCAGGAGTGGGTTATACAGTCTCTCCAGTCTGAATGAAGAGCAGGAGTGGGTTATACGGTCTCTCCAGTCTGAATGAAGAGTAGGAGTGGGTTATACAGTCTCTCCAGTCTAAATGAAGAGTAGGAGTGGGTTATACAGTCTATCCAGTCTGAATGAAGAGTAGGAGTGGGTTATACAGTCTCTCCAATCTGAATGGTGAGCAGGAGTGGGTTATACAGTCTCTCCAGTCTCAATGATGAGCAGGAGTGGGATATACAGTCTCTCCAGTCTAAATGAAGAGTAGGAATGGCTTATACAGTCTCTCCAGTCTGAATGAAGAGTAGGAGTGGGTTATACAGTCTGTCCAGTCTGAATGAAGAGTAGGAGTGGGTTATACAGTCTCTCCAATCTGAATGGTGAGCAGGAGTGGGTTATACAGTCTCTCCAGGCTGAATGCTGAGCAGGAGTGGGTTATACAGTCTCTCCAGTCTGAATGAAGAGCAGGAGTGGGTTATACAGTCTCTCCAGTCTGAATGAAGAGCAGGAGTGGGTTAAACAGTCTCTCCAGTCTGAATGATGAGCAGGAGTGGGTTATACAGTCTCTCCAGTAAGAATGAAGAGCAGGAGTGGGTTATACAGTCTCTCCAGTCTCAATGTTGAGCAGGAGTGGGTTATACAGTCTCTCCAGTCTGAATGATGAGCAGGAGTGGGTTATACAGTCTCTCCAGTAAGAATGAAGAGCAGGAGTGGGTTATACAGTCTCTCCAGTCTCAATGATGAGCAGGAGTGGGTTATACAGTCTCTCCAGTAAGAATGAAGAGCAGGAGTGGGTTATACAGTCTCTCCAGTCTCAATGATGAGCAGGAGTGGCTTATGCAGTCTCTCCAGTCTCAATGATGAGCAGGAGTGGGTTATACAGTCTCTCCAGTCTCAATGATGAGCAGGAGTGGGTTATACAGTCTCTCCAGTCTGAATGATGAGCAGGAGTGGGTTATACAGTCTCTCCAGTAAGAATGAAGAGCAGGAGTGGGTTATACAGTCTCTCCAGTCTGAATGATGAGCAGGAGTGGGTTATACAGTCTCTCCAGTCTGAATGAAGAGCAGGAGTGGGTTATACAGTCTCTCCAGTCTGAATGATGAGCAGGAGTGGGTTATACAGTCTCTCCAGTCCGAATGAAGAGCAGGAGCGCTTTATACGGTCTCTCCAGTCTGAATGATGAGCAGGAGTGGGTTATACAGTCTCTCCAGTCCGAATGATGAGCAGGAGTGGGTTATACAGTCTCTCCAGTCCGAATGAAGACCAGGAGTGGGTTATACAGTCTCTCCAGTCTGAATGATGAGCAGGAGTGTGTTATACGGTCTCTCCAGGGCGAATGAAGAGCAGGAGTGCGTTATACGGTCTCTCCATTCTGAATGATGATCAGTAGTGGTTAGTACAGTCTCTCCAGTCCGAATGAAGAGCAGGAGTGCATTATAAGGTCTCTCCAGTCTGAATGATGAGCAGGAGTGGGTTATACAGTCTCTCCAATCTGAATGAAGAGTAGGAGTGGGTTATACAATCTCTCCAGTCTGAATGAAGAGTTTTCTTTTGGGCCTCCTTATCTCGAGAGACAATGGATACGCGCCTGGAGGTGGTCAGTGGTTTGTGAAGCAGCGCCTGGAGTGGCTATAAAGGCCAATTCTGGAGTGACAGGCTCTTCCACAGGTGCTGCAGAGAAATTTGTTTGTTGGGGCTGTTGCACAGTTGGCTCTCCCCTTGCGCCTCTGTCTTTTTTCCTGCCAACTACTAAGTCTCTTCGACTCGCCACAATTTAGCCCTGTCTTTATGGCTGCCCGCCAGCTCTGGCGAATGCTGGCAACTGACTCCCACGACTTGTGATCAATGTCACACGATTTCATGTCGCGTTTGCAGACGTCTTTATAACGGAGACATGGACAGCCGGTGGGTCTGATACCAGTGGCGAGCTCGCTGTACAATGTGTCTTTGGGGATCCTGCCATCTTCCATGCGGCTCACATGGCCAAGCCATCTCAAGCGCCGCTGACTCAGTAGTGTGTATAAGCTGGGGGTGTTGGCCGCTTCAAGCACTTCTGTGTTGGAGATATAGTCCTGCCACCTGATGCCAAGTATTCTCCGAAGGCAGCGAAGATGGAATGAATTGAGACGTCGCTCTTGGCTGGCATACGTTGTCCAGGCCTCGCTGCCGTAGAGCAAGGTACTGAGGACACAAGCCTGATACACTCGGACTTTTGTGTTCCGTGTCAGTGCGCCATTTTCCCACACTCTCTTGGCCAGTCTGGACATAGCAGTGGAAGCCTTACCCATGCGCTTGTTGATTTCTGCATCTAGAGACAGGTTACTGGTGATAGTTGAGCCTAGGTAGGTGAACTCTTGAACCACTTCCAGAGCGTGGTCGCCAATATTGATGGATGGAGCATTTCTGACATCCTGCCCCATGATGTTCGTTTTCTTGAGGCTGATGGTTAGGCCAAATTCATTGCAGGCAGACGCAATCTGAATGAAGAGTAGGAGTGGGTTATACAATCTCTCCAGTCTGAATGAAGAGTAGGAGTGGGTTATACAGTCTCTCCAATCTGAATGATGAGCAGGAGTGGGTTATACGGTCTCTCCAGTCTGAATGATGAGTAGGAGTGGGCTATACGGTCTCTCCAGTCTGAATGAAGAGTAGGAGTGGGTTATACAGTCTCTCCAGTCTGAATGATGCGTGGGAGTGGGTTATACAGTCTCTCCAGTCTGAGTGAAGAGTAGGAGTGGCTTATACGGTCTCTCCAGTCTGAATGATGAGTAGGAGTGGTTTATACAGTCTCTCCAGTCTGAATGATGATTAGGAGTGAGTTGTACAGCCTCTCCAGTCTGAATGATGAGTCGGAGTGAGTTATACATTCTCTCCAGTCCGGGTGAAGAGTAGGAGTGTGTTATACGGTCCCTCCAGTCTGAGTGAAGGGTAGGAGTGAGCTATACAGTCTCTCCAGTCTGAATGAAGAGTAGGAGTGGCTTATACAATCTCTCCAGTCTGAGTGAAGGGTAGGAGTGAGCTCTACAGTCTCTCCAGTCTGAATGATGAGTAGGAGTGGGGTTATACAGTCTCTCCAGTCTGAGTGAAGGTTAGGAGTGAGCTATACAGTCTCTCCAGTCTGAAAGAAGAGTAGGAGTGGCTTATACAGTCTCTCCAGTCTGTGTGAAGAGTAGGAGTGGGTTATACAGTCTCTCCAGTCTGAATGAAGAGTAGGAGTGGGTTATACAGTCTCTCCAATCTGAATGATGAGCAGGAGTGGGTTATACAGTCTGTCCAGTCTGAATGAAGAGTAGGAGTGGGTTATACAGTCTCTCCAATCTGAAAGATGAGCAGGAGTGGGTTATACAGTCTCTCCAGGTTGAATGCTGAGCAGGAGTGGGTTTTACAGTCTCTCCAGTCTGAATGAAGAGCAGGAGTGGGTTATACATTCTCTCCAGTCTTAATGAAGAGCAGTAGTGGGTTAAACAGTCTCTCCAGTCTGAATGATGAGCAGGAGTGGGTTATACAGTCTCTCCAGTAAGAATGAATAGCAGTAGTGGGTTATACAGTCTCTCCAGTCTCAATGATGAGCAGGAGTGGGCTATACAGTCTCTCCAGTCTGAATGATGAGCAGGAGTGGGTTATACAGTCTCTCCAATCTGAATGAAGAGCAGGAGTGGGTTATACGGTCTCTCCAGTCTGAATGAAGAGTAGGAGTGGGTTATACAGTCTCTCCAGTCTAAATGAAGAGTAGGAGTGGGTTATACAGTCTATCCAGTCTGAATGAAGAGTAGGAGTGGGTTATACAGTCTCTCCAAACAGAATGGTGAGCAGGAGTGGGTTATACAGTCTCTCCAGTCTCAATGATGAGCAGGAGTGGGATAGACAGTCTCTCCAGTCTAAATGAAGAGTAGGAGTGGGTTATACAGTCTCTCCAGTCTGAATGAAGAGTAGGAGTGGGTTATACAGTCTGTCCAGTCTGAATGAAGAGTAGGAGTGGGTTATACAGTCTCTCCAATCTGAATGGTGAGCAGGAGTGGGTTATACAGTCTCTCCAGGCTGAATGCTGAGCAGGAGTGGGTTATACAGTCTCTCCAGTCTGAATGAAGAGCAGGAGTGGGTTATACAGTCTCTCCAGTCTGAATGAAGAGCAGGAGTGGGTTAAACAGTCTCTCCAGTCTGAATGATGAGCAGGAGTGGGTTATACAGTCTCTCCAGTAAGAATGAAGAGCAGGAGTGGGTTATACAGTCTCTCCAGTCTCAATGTTGAGCAGGAGTGGGTTATACAGTCTCTCCAGTCTGAATGATGAGCAGGAGTGGGTTATACAGTCTCTCCAGTAAGAATGAAGAGCAGGAGTGGGTTATACAGTCTCTCCAGTCTCAATGATGAGCAGGAGTGGGTTATACAGTCTCTCCAGTCTAAATGATGAGCAGGAGTGGGTTATACAGTCTCTCCAGTAAGAATGAAGAGCAGGAGTGGGTTATACAGTCTCTCCAGTCTCAATGATGAGCAGGGGTGGGTTATACAGTCTCTCCAGTAAGAATGAAGAGCAGGAGTCGGTTATACAGTCTCTCCAGTCTCAATGATGAGCAGGAGTGGCTTATGCAGTCTCTCCAGTCTCAATGATGAGCAGGAGTGGGTTATACAGTCTCTCCAGTCTCAATGATGAGCAGGAGTGGGTTATACAGTCTCTCCAGTCTGAATGATGAGCAGGAGTGGGTTATACAGTCTCTCCAGTAAGAATGAAGAGCAGGAGTGGGTTATACAGTCTCTCCAGTCTGAATGATGAGCAGGAGTGGGTTATACAGTCTCTCCAGTCTGAATGAAGAGCAGGAGTGGGTTATACAGTCTCTCCAGTCTGAATGATGAGCAGGAGTGGGTTATACAGTCTCTCCAGTCCGAATGAAGAGCAGGAGCGCGTTATACGGTCTCTCAAGTCTGAATGATGAGCAGGAGTGGGTTATACAGTCTCTCCAGTCCGAATGATGAGCAGGAGTGGGTTATACAGTCTCTCCAGTCCGAATGAAGACCAGGAGTGGGTTATACAGTCTCTCCAGTCTGAATGATGAGCAGGAGTGTGTTATACGGTCTCTCCAGGGCGAATGAAGAGCAGGATTGCGTTATACGGTCTCTCCATTCTGAATGATGATCAGGAGTGGTTAGTACAGTCTCTCCAGTCCGAATGAAGAGCAGGAGTGCATTATACGGTCTCTCCAGTCTGAATGATGAGCAGGAGTGGGTGATACAGTCTCTCCAATCTGAATGAAGAGTAGGAGTGGGTTATACAATCTCTCCAGTCTGAATGATGAGCAGGAGTTGGTTATACAGTCTCTCCAGTCCGAATGATGAGCAGGAGTGGGTTATACAGTCTCTCCAGTCCGAATGAAGACCAGGAGTGGGTTATACAGTCTCTCCAGTCTGAATGATGAGCAGGAGTGTGTTATACGGTCTCTCCAGGGCGAATGAAGAGCAGGAGTGCGTTATACGGTCTCTCCATTCTGAATGATAATCAGGAGTGGTTAGTACAGTCTCTCCAGTCCGAATGAAGAGCAGGAGTGCATTATACGGTCTCTCCAGTCTGAATGATGAGCAGGAGTGGGTTATCCAGTCTCTCCAATCTGAATGAAGAGTAGGAGTGGGTTATACAATCTCTCCAGTCTGAATGAAGAGTTTTCTTTTGGGCCTCCTTATCTCGAGAGACAATGGATACGCGCCTGGAGGTGGTCAGTGGTTTGTGAAGCAGTGCCTGGAGTGGCTATAAAGGCCAATTCTGGAGTGACAGGCTCTTCCACAGGTGCTGCAGAGAAATTTGTTTGTTGGGGCTGTTGCACAGTTGGCTCTCCCCTTGCGCCTCTGTCTTTTTTCCTGCCAACTACTAAGTCTCTTCGACTCGCCACAATTTAGCCCTGTCTTTATGGCTGCCCGCCAGCTCTGGCGAATGCTGGCAACTGACTCCCACGACTTGTGATCAATGTCACACGATTTCATGTCGCGTTTGCAGACGTCTTTATAACGGAGACATGGACAGCCGGTGGGTCTGATACCAGTGGCGAGCTCGCTGTACAATGTGTCTTTGGGGATCCTGCCATCTTCCATGCGGCTCACATGGCCAAGCCATCTCAAGCGCCTTTGACTCTGTAGTGTGTATAAGCTGGGGGTGTTGGCCGCTTCAAGGACTTCTGTGTTGGAGATATAGTCCTGCCACCTGATGCCAAGTATTCTCCGAAGGCAGCGAAGATGGAATGAATTGAGACGTCGCTCTTGGCTGGCATACGTTGTCCAGGCCTCGCTGCCGTAGAGCAAGGTACTGAGGACACAGGCCTGATACACTCGGACTTTTGTGTTCCGTGTCAGTGCGCCATTTTCCCACACTCTCTTGGCCAGTCTGGACATAGCAGTGGAAGCCTTACCCATGCGCTTGTTGATTTCTGCATCTAGAGACAGGTTACTGGTGATAGTTGAGCCTAGGTAGGTGAACTCTTGAACCACTTCCAGAGCGTGGTCGCCAATATTGATGGATGGAGCATTTCTGACATCCTGCCCCATGATGTTCGTTTTCTTGAGGCTGATGGTTAGGCCAAATTCATTGCAGGCAGACGCAATCTGAATGAAGAGTAGGAGTGGGTTATACAATCTCTCCAGTCTGAATGAAGAGTAGGAGTGGGTTATACAGTCTCTCCAATCTGAATGATGAGCAGGAGTGGGTTATACAATCTCTCCAGTCTGAATGATGAGCAGGAGTGGGTTATACAGTCTCTCCAGTCCGAATGATGAGCAGGAGTGGGTTATACAGTCTCTCCAGTCCGAATGAAGACCAGGAGTGGGTTATACAGTCTCTCCAGTCTGAATGATGAGCAGGAGTGTGTTATACGGTCTCTCCAGGGCGAATGAAGAGCAGGAGTGCGTTATACGGTCTCTCCATTCTGAATGATGATCAGGAGTGGTTAGTACAGTCTCTCCAGTCCGAATGAAGAGCAGGAGTGCATTATACGGTCTCTCCAGTCTGAATGATGAGCAGAAGTGGGTTATACAGTCTCTCCAATCTGAATGAAGAGTAGGAGTGGGTTATACAATCTCTCCAGCCTGAATGAAGAGTTTTCTTTTGGGCCTCCTTATCTCGAGAGACAATGGATACGCGCCTGGAGGTGGTCAGTGGTTTGTGAAGCAGCGCCTGGAGTGGCTATAAAGGCCAATTCTGGAGTGACAGGCTCTTCCACAGGTGCTGCAGAGAAATTTGTTTGTTGGGGCTGTTGCACAGTTGGCTCTCCCCTTGCGCCTCTGTCTTTTTTCCTGCCAACTACTAAGTCTCTTCGACTCGCCACAATTTAGCCCTGTCTTTATGGCTGCCCGCCAGCTCTGGCGAATGCTGGCAACTGACTCCCACGACTTGTGATCAATGTCACACGATTTCATGTCGCGTTTGCAGACGTCTTTATAACGGAGACATGGACGGCCGGTGGGTCTGATACCAGTGGCGAGCTCGCTGTACAATGTGTCTTTGGGGATCCTGCCATCTTCCATGCGGCTCACATGGCCAAGCCATCTCAAGCGCCGCTGACTCAGTAGTGTGTATAAGCTGGGGGTGTTGGCCGCTTCAAGGACTTCTGTGTTGGAGATATAGTCCTGCCACCTGATGCCAAGTATTCTCCGAAGGCAGCGAAGATGGAATGAATTGAGACGTCGCTCTTGGCTGGCATACGTTGTCCAGGCCTCGCTGCCGTAGAGCAAGGTACTGAGGACACAGGCCTGATACACTCGGACTTTAGTGTTCCGTGTCAGTGCGCCATTTTCCCACACTCTCTTGGCCAGTCTGGACATAGCAGTGGAAGCCTTACCCATGCGCTTGTTGATTTCTGCATCTAGAGACAGGTTACTGGTGATAGTTGAGCCTAGGTAGGTGAACTCTTGAACCACTTCCAGAGCGTGGTCGCCAATATTGATGGATGGAGCATTTCTGACATCCTGCCCCATGATGTTCATTTTCTTGAGGCTGATGGTTAGGCCAAATTCATTGCAGGCAGACGCAATCTGAATGAAGAGTAGGAGTGGGTTATACAATCTCTCCAGTCTGAATGAAGAGTAGGAGTGGGTTATACAGTCTCTCCAATCTGAATGATGAGCAGGAGTGGGTTATACGGTCTCTCCAGTCTGAATGATGAGTAGGAGTGGGTTATACGGTCTCTCCAGTCTGAATGAAGAGTAGGAGTGGGTTATACAGTCTCTCCAGTCTGAATGATGCGTGGGAGTGGGTTATACAGTCTCTCCAGTCTGAGTGAAGAGTAGGAGTGGCTTATACGGTCTCTCCAGTCTGAATGATGAGTAGGAGTGGTTTATACAGTCTCTCCAGTCTGAATGATGATTAGGAGTGAGTTGTACAGCCTCTCCAGTCTGAATGATGAGTCGGAGTGAGTTATACATTCTCTCCAGTCCGAGTGAAGAGTAGGAGTGTGTTATACGGTCCCTCCAGTCTGAGTGAAGGGTAGGAGTGAGCTATACAGTCTCTCCAGTCTGAATGAAGAGTAGGAGTGGCTTATACAGTCTCTCCAGTCTGAGTGAAGAGTAGGAGTGAGCTCTACAGTCTCTCCAGTCTGAATGAAGAGTAGGAGTGGCTTATACAATCTCTCCAGTCTGAGTGAAGGGTAGGAGTGAGCTCTACAGTCTCTCCAGTCTGAATGATGAGTAGGAGTGGGTTATACAGTCTCTCCAGTCTGAGTGAAGGTTAGGAGTGAGCTATACAGTCTCTCCAGTCTGAATGAAGAGTAGGAATGGCTTATACAGTCTCTCCAGTCTGAGTGAAGAGTAGGAGTGGGTTATACAGTCTCTCCAGTCTGAGTGAAGAGTAGGAGTGGCTTATACAGTCTCTCCAGTCTGAATGAAGAGTAGGAGTGGGTTATACAGTCTCTCCAGTCTGAGTGAAGAGCAAGAGTGGGTTATACAGTCTCTCCAGTCTGAATGAAGAGTTGGAGTGGGTTATACCGTCTCTCCAGTCTGAATGAAGAGCAGGAGTGGGTTCTACGGTCCCTGCAGTCTGAATGATGAGCAGGAGTGGGTTATACAGTCTCTCCAGTCCAAATGAAGAGCAGGAGTGCGTTATAAGGTCTCTCCAGTCTGAATGATGAGCAGGAGTGTGTAATACAGTCTCTCCAGTCTGAATGAAAAGCGAGAGTGGGTTATCCAGTCTCTCCAGTAAGAATGAAGAGCAGGAGTGGGTTATACAGTCTCTCCAGTCTCAATGATGAGCAGGAGTGGGTTATACAGTCTCTCCAGTCTGAATGATGAGCAGGAGTGGTTTATACAGTCTCTCCAGTCTGAATGAAGAGCAGGAGTGCGTTATACGGTCTCTCCAGTCTGAATGAAGAGTAGGAGTGGGTTATACAGTCTCTCCAGTCTAAATGAAGAGTAGGAGTGGGTTATACAGTCTATCCAGTCTGAATGAAGAGTAGGAGTGGGTTATACAGTCTCTCCAATCTGAATGGTGAGCAGGAGTGGGTTATACAGTCTCTCCAGTCTGAATGATGAGCAGGAGTGGGTTATACAGTCTCTCCAGTCTGAATGAAGAGCAGGAGTGGGTTATTCAGTCTCTCCAGTCTGAATGAAGAGCAGGAGTGGGTTAAACAGTCTCTCCAGTCTGAATGATGAGCAGGAGTGGGTTATACAGTCTCTCCAGTAAGAATGAAGAGCAGGAGTGGGTTATACAGTCTCTCCAGTCTCATTGTTGAGCAGGAGTGGGTTATACAGTCTCTCCAGTCTGAATGATGAGCGGGAGTGGGTTATACAGTCTCTCCAGTCTGAATGAAGAGCGAGAGTGGGTTATCCAGTCTCTCCAGTAAGAATGAAGAGCAGGAGTGGGTTATACAGTATCTCCAGTCTCAATGATGAGCAGGAGTGGGTTATACAGTCTCTCCAGTCTGAATGATGAGCAGGTGTGGGTTTGCAGTCTCTCCAGTAAGAATGAAGAGCAGGAGTGGGTTATACAGTCTCTCCAGTCACAATGATGAGCAGGAGTGGGTTATACAGTCTCTCCAGTCTCAATGATGAGCAGGAGTGGGTTATACAGTCTCTCCAGTCTGAATGATGAGCAGGAGTGGGTTATACAGTCTCTCCAGTCTGAATGAAGAGCAGGACTGTGTTATACGGTCTCTCCAGTCTGAATGATGAGCAGGAGTGGTTTATACAGTCTCTCCAGTCCGAATGAAGAGTAGGCGTGGGTTATATGGTCTCTCCAGTCTGAATGATCAGTAGGAATGCGTTATACGGTCTCTCCAGTCTGAATGATGAGCAGGAGTGGTTTATTCAGTCTCTCCAGTCTGAATGAAGAGTAGGAGTGGGTTATACGGTCTCTCCAGTCTGACTGATGAGTAGGGGAGGGTTATACGGTCTCTCCAGTCTGAATGATGAGCAGGAGTGAGTTATACAGTCTCTCCAGTCTAAATGAAGAGTAGGAGTGGGTTATACAGTCTCTCCAATCTGAATGAAGAGTGGGAGTGGGTTATACAGTCTCTCCAGTCTGAATGAAGAGTAGGAGTGGCTTATACAGTCTCTCCAGTCTGAGTGAAGAGTAGGAGTGAGCTCTACAGTCTCTCCAGTCTGAATGAAGAGTAGGAGTGGCTTATACAATCTCTCCAGTCTGAGTGAAGGGTAGGAGTGAGCTCTACAGTCTCTCCAGTCTGAATGATGAGTAGGAGTGGGTTATACAGTCTCTCCAGTCTGAGTGAAGGTTAGGAGTGAGCTATACAGTCTCTCCAGTCTGAATGAAGAGTAGGAATGGCTTATACAGTCTCTCCAGTCTGAGTGAAGAGTAGGAGTGGGTTATACAGTCTCTCCAGTCTGAGTGAAGAGTAGGAGTGGCTTATACAGTCTCTCCAGTCTGAATGAAGAGTAGGAGTGGGTTATACAGTCTCTCCAGTCTGAGTGAAGAGCAAGAGTGGGTTATACAGTCTCTCCAGTCTGAATGAAGAGTTGGAGTGGGTTATACCGTCTCTCCAGTCTGAATGAAGAGCAGGAGTGGGTTCTACGGTCCCTGCAGTCTGAATGATGAGCAGGAGTGGGTTATACAGTCTCTCCAGTCCAAATGAAGAGCAGGAGTGCGTTATAAGGTCTCTCCAGTCTGAATGATGAGCAGGAGTGGGTAATACAGTCTCTCCAGTCTGAATGAAAAGCGAGAGTGGGTTATCCAGTCTCTCCAGTAAGAATGAAGAGCAGGAGTGGGTTATACAGTCTCTCCAGTCTGAATGAAGAGCAGTAGTGGGTTAAACAGTCTCTCCAGTCTGAATGATGAGCAGGAGTGGTTTATACAGTCTCTCCAGTCTGAATGAAGAGCAGGAGTGCGTTATACGGTCTCTCCAGTCTGAATGAAGAGTAGGAGTGGGTCATACAGTCTCTCCAGTCTAAATGAAGAGTAGGAGTGGGTTATACAGTCTATCCAGTCTGAATGAAGAGTAGGAGTGGGTTATACAGTCTCTCCAATCTGAATGGTGAGCAGGAGTGGGTTATACAGTCTCTCCAGTCTGAATGATGAGCAGGAGTGGGTTATACAGTCTCTCCAGTCTGAATGAAGAGCAGGAGTGGGTTATTCAGTCTCTCCAGTCTGAATGAAGAGCAGGAGTGGGTTAAACAGTCTCTCCAGTCTGAATGATGAGCAGGAGTGGGTTATACAGTCTCTCTAGTAAGAATGAAGAGCAGGAGTGGGTTATACAGTCTCTCCAGTCTCAATGTTGAGCAGGAGTGGGTTATACAGTCTCTCCAGTCTGAATGATGAGCGGGAGTGGGTTATACAGTCTCTCCAGTCTGAATGAAGAGCGAGAGTGGGTTATCCAGTCTCTCCAGTAAGAATGAAGAGCAGGAGTGGGTTATACAGTCTCTCCAGTCTCAATGATGAGCAGGAGTGGGTTATACAGTCTCTCCAGTCTGAATGATGAGCAGGTGTGGGTTTGCAGTCTCTCCAGTAAGAATGAAGAGCAGGAGTGGGTTATACAGTCTCTCCAGTCACAATGATGAGCAGGAGTGGGTTATACAGTCTCTCCAGTCTGAATGATGAGCAGGAGTGGGTTATACAGTCTCTCCAGTCTGAATGATGAGCAGGAGTGGGTTATACAGTCTCTCCAGTCTGAATGAAGAGCAGGACTGTGTTATACGGTCTCTCCAGTCTGAATGATGAGCAGGAGTGGTTTATACAGTCTCTCCAGTCCGAATGAAGAGTAGGCGTGGGTTATATGGTCTCTCCAGTCTGAATGATCAGTAGGAATGCGTTATACGGTCTCTCCAGTCTGAATGATGAGCAGGAGTGGTTTATTCAGTCTCTCCAGTCTGAATGAAGAGTAGGAGTGGGTTATACGGTCTCTCCAGTCTGACTGATGAGTAGGGGAGGGTTATACGGTCTCTCCAGTCTGAATGATGAGCAGGAGTGAGTTATACAGTCTCTCCAGTCTAAATGAAGAGTAGGAGTGGGTTATACAGTCTCTCCAATCTGAATGAAGAGTGGGAGTGGGTTATACAGTCTCTCCAGTCTGAATGAAGAGTAGGAGTGGGTTATACAGTCTGTCCAGTCTGAATGAAGAGTAGGAGTGGGTTATACAGTCTCTCCAATCTGAAAGATGAGCAGGAGTGGGTTATACAGTCTCTCCAGTCTGAGTGAAGAGTAGGAGTGGCTTATACGGTCTCTCCAGTCTGAATGATGAGTAGGAGTGGTTTATACAGTCTCTCCAGTCTGAATGATGATTAGGAGTGAGTTGTACAGCCTCTCCAGTCTGAATGATGAGTCGGAGTGAGTTATACATTCTCTCCAGTCCGAGTGAAGAGTAGGAGTGTGTTATACGGTCCCTCCAGTCTGCGTGAAGGGTAGGAGTGAGCTATACAGTCTCTCCAGTCTGAATGAAGAGTAGGAGTGGCTTATACAGTCTCTCCAGTCTGAGTGAAGAGTAGGAGTGAGCTATACAGTCTCTCCAGTCTGAATGAAGAGTAGGAGTGGCTTATACAATCTCTCCAGTCTGAGTGAAGGGTAGGAGTGAGCTATACAGTCTCTCCAGTCTGAATGAAGAGTAGGAGTGGCTTATACAATCTCTCCAGTCTGAGTGAAGGGTAGGAGTGAGCTATACAGTCTCTCCAGTCTGAATGATGAGTAGGAGTGGGTTAAACAGTCTCTCCAGTCTGAGTGAAGGTTAGGAGTGAGCTATACAGTCTCTCCAGTCTGAATGAAGAGTAGGAATGGCTTATACAGTCTCTCCAGTCTGAGTGAAGAGTAGGAGTGGGTTATACAGTCTCTCCAGTCTGAGTGAAGAGTAGGAGTGGCTTATACAGTCTCTCCAGTCTGAATGAAGAGTAGGAGTGGGTTATACAGTCTCTCCAGTCTGAGTGAATAGCTAGAGTGGGTTATACAGTCTCTCCAGTCTGAATGAAGAGTTGGAGTGGGTTATACCGTCTCTCCAGTCTGAATGAAGAGCAGGAGTGGGTTCTACGGTCCCTGTAGTCTGAATGATGAGCAGGAGTGGGTTATACAGTCTCTCCTGTCCAAATGAAGAGCAGGAGTGCGTTATAAGGTCTCTCCAGTCTGAATGATGAGCAGGAGTGGGTAATACAGTCTCTCCAGTCTGAATGAAGAGCGAGAGTGGGTTATCCAGTCTCTCCAGTAAGAATGAAGAGCAGGAGTGGGTTATACAGTCTCTCCAGTCTCAATGATGAGCAGGAGTGGGTTATACAGTCTCTCCAGTCTGAATGATGAGCAGGTGTGGGTTTGCAGTCTCTCCAGTAAGAATGAAGAGCAGGAGTGGGTTATACAGTCTCTCCAGTCTCAATGATGAGCAGGAGTGGGTTATACAGTCTCTCCAGTCTCAATGATGAGCAGGAGTGGGTTATACAGTCTCTCCAGTCTGAATGATGAGCAGGAGTGGGTTATACAGTCTCTCCAGTCTGAATGAAGAGCAGGACTGTGTTATACGGTCTCTCCAGTCTGAATGATGAGCAGGAGTGGTTTATACAGTCTCTCCAGTCCGAATGAAGAGTAGGCGTGGGTTATATGGTCTCTCCAGTCTGAATGATCAGTAGGAGTGCGTTATACGGTCTCTCCAGTCTGAATGATGAGCAGGAGTGGTTTATTCAGTCTCTCCAGTCTGAATGAAGAGTAGGAGTGGGTTATACGGTCTCTCCAGTCTGACTGATGAGTAGGGGAGGGTTATACGGTCTCTCCAGTCTGAATGATGAGCAGGAGTGAGTTATACAGTCTCTCCAGTCTAAATGAAGAGTAGGAGTGGGTTATACAGTCTCTCCAATCTGAATGTAGGAGTGGGTTATACAGTCTCTCCAGTCTGAATGAAGAGTAGGAGTGGGTTATACAGTCTGTCCAGTCTGAATGAAGAGTAGGAGTGGGTTATACAGTCTCTCCAATCTGAAAGATGAGCAGGAGTGGGTTATACAGTCTCTCCAGTCTGAATGAAGAGCAGGAGTGGGTTATACAGTCTCTCCAGTCTGAATGAAGAGCAGTAGTGGGTTAAACAGTCTCTCCAGTCTGAATGATGAGCAGGAGTGGGTTATACAGTCTCTCCAGCATGAATGAAGAGCAGGAGTGGGTTATACAGTCTCTCCAGTCTGAATGAAGAGCAGTAGTGGGTTAAACAGTCTCTCCAGTCTGAATGAATAGCAGGAGTGGGTTATACAGTCTCTCCAGTCTGAATGAAGAGCAGGAGTGGGTTATACGGTCTCTCCAGTCTGAATGAAGAGTAGGAGTGGGTTATACAGTCTCTCCAGTCTAAATGAAGAGTAGGAGTGGGTTATACAGTCTATCCAGTCTGAATGAAGAGTAGGAGTGGGTTATACAGTCTCTCCAATCTGAATGGTGAGCAGGAGTGGGTTATACAGTCTCTCCAGTCTCAATGATGAGCAGGAGTGGGATATACAGTCTCTCCAGTCTAAATGAAGAGTAGGAGTGGGTTATACAGTCTCTCCAGTCTGAATGAAGAGTAGGAGTGGGTTACACAGTCTGTCCATTCTGAATGAAGAGTAGGAGTGGGTTATACAGTCTCTCCAATCTGAATGGTGAGCAGGAGTGGGTTATACAGTCTCTCCAGGCTGAATGCTGAGCAGGAGTGGGTTATACAGTCTCTCCAGTCTGAATGAAGAGCAGGAGTGGGTTATACAGTCTCTCCAGTCTGAATGAAGAGCAGGAGTGGGTTATACAGTCTCTCCAGTCTGAATGATGAGCAGGAGTGGGTTATACATTCTCTCCAGTAAGAATGAAGAGCAGGAGTGGGTTATGCAGTCTCGCCAGTCTGAATGATGAGCAGGAGTGGGTTATACAGTCTCTCCAGTCTGAATGAAGAGCAGGAGTGGGTTATACAGTCTCTCCAGTCCGAATGAAGAGCAGGCGCGCGTTATACGGTCTCTCCAGTCTGAATGATGAGCAGGAGTGGGTTATACAGTCTCTCCAGTCCGAATGATGAGCAGGAGTGTGTTATACGATCTCTCCAGGGCGAATGAAGAGCAGGAGTGCGTTATACGGTCTCTCCAGTCTGAATGATGAGCAGGAGTGGGTTATACAGTCTCTCCAATCTGAATGAAGAGTAGGAGTAGGTTATACAATCTCTCCAGTCTGAATGAAGAGTAGGAGTGGGTTATACAGTCTCTCCAATCTGAATGATGAGCAGGAGTGGGTTATACGGTCTCTCCAGTCTGAATGATGAGTAGGAGTGGGTTATACGGTCTCTCCAGTCTGAATGAAGAGTAGGAGTGGGTTATACGGTCTCTCCAGTCTGAATGAAGAGTAGGAGTGGGTTATACAGTTTCTCCAGTCTGAATGATGCGTGGGAGTGGGTTATACAGTCTCTCCAGTCTGAGTGAAGAGTAGGAGTGGCTTATGCGGTCTCTCCAGTCTGAATGATGAGTAGGAGTGGTTTATACAGTCTCTCCAGTCTGAATGATGATTAGGAGTGAGTTGTACAGTCTCTCCAGTCTGAATGATGAGTCGGAGTGGGTTATACATTCTCTCCAGTCCGAGTGAAGAGTAGGAGTGTGTTATACGGTCCCTCCAGTCTGAGTGAAGGGTAGGAGTGAGCTATACAGTCTCTCCAGTCTGAATGAAGAGTAGGAGTGGCTTATACAGTCTCTCCAGTCTGAGTGAAGAGTTGGAGTGAGCTATACAGTCTCTCCAGTCTGAATGAAGAGTAGGAGTGGCTTATACAGTCTCTCCAGTCTGAGTGAAGGGTAGGAGTGAGCTATACAGTCTCTCCAGTCTGAGTGAAGAGTAGGAGTGGGTTATACAGTCTCTCCAGTCTGAGTGAAGAGTAGGAGTGGCTTATACAGTCTCTCCAGTCTGAATGAAGAGTAGGAGTGGGTTATACAGTCTCTCCAGTCTGAGTGAAGAGCAAGAGTGGGTTATACAGTCTCTCCAGTCTGAATGAAGAGTTGGAGTGGGTTATACAGTCTCTCCAGTCTGAATGAAGAGCAGGAGTGGGTTATACAGTCTCTCCAGTCTGAATGATGAGTAGGAGTGGGTTATACAGTCTCTCCAGTCTGAATGATGAGTAGGAGTGGGTTGTCCAGTCTCTCCAGTCTGAATGATGAGTAGGAGTGGGTTATACAGTCTCTCCAGTCTGAATGATGAGTAGGAGTGGTCTGTACCGTCTCTCCAGTCTGAATGATGAGTAGGAGTGGTCTGTACGGTCTCTCCAATCTGCTCCACCATTCAATCGGTTCATGGCTGAACTTCTGCATCAACTTCACTTTCCCGTCCAATACCCATATCCCCGGGGTTCTCTTAATGCCCGAAAATCTATCGCTCTGTCTTGTATGTACTCAACAACTGAGTATCCACCCCTCTGTGGGTAGAGAATGCCAAAGCTTCACAACCCGATGAATGAAGAAATTTCACCTCATCTCAGTCATCAGGAACAGAAAGTGGGAATATGTCAGCTAAAGTGCAGAATGCTTTCAGCAGTGCTGCTCACTGCTTTGAACATCAAGGCACACTGTGTGTTCCACAGGCAGAAACTGCCCTCATTTCCCTCGCTTCCTCATTACATCATTCCCTCCTTGCTCACTCACTTCTGTTTGACAGTTTTATGTTTCTTTGAGAAGGAGAGTTGCATTTAACCTCAGTGCCCACGTTAAGTCTGTCCACTTCCTGCTGCAGACTTGCTTCATTTTGCCCTCTTTATTCAACACTGCTGGCTTCACTGGGTGCTGTTTAATGACACACACAACACAGTATTACACATCTACATTTTAAATTCCCACCTTGAATCCTTGCTGTTACCCTCTCTCTGTCTCTCCATCCATCTCCTCCTCTCACCCTCCTCTACCTCCACTTCCCTTTCCCCTCTCACCCTCCCATCCTCCTCATTCCTCCTCCTTCCTCTCACCTCTCTCTCCTTCCCTCGTCTCCCTTCCCTCTCTCCTAATCCCTCTTCTTTCCCTTCATCCTTTTCTCCTCTCCTCATTCCTCCGCCTTCCTCCCACTCCCTCCCTCTTCTCCTTCGCCTCCCCCCTCATCCCTACTCCTACACCTCCCCTCCCCTGCCCTCCCTCCTCCTCTCCCCTTTACTGTCTCCCTCCCCTGCTTCCCCTCTATTCCCTTTCCTCCTCTCCTTTCTCCCTCCCTCCTCCCCTCCTTTCACCCTACCACTCCCTTCCCTTCCATACCCTTATATCTGCCTCCCTCCCTCGCCCCCCACTGTCCCTCCCTCCCTTGTCCCTTATCTCTTCCATATCTCTCCCGCTCTCATTGGCACATAATCTTTAAACCTCGCTCAGCCAGCTTTGAGTCTGGCCTCCGTGCTCCAGCAACTCCTTCCAGAATACCAATCCCATTCCGATTTTCTTTCCGTATTATAATCTCTTCCTTGTTTTTGTTGCTGTATTTCCCTCCTTTCTGGATTGTCGATCCAGTTAAATATTAACTGCAGACAACATTTTTTGACATCAATCATGAACCAAACCTCTGTCAGCTCTGACAGAAGTCGTGCTTTAATGTGCCGCAGTATTCTGAAATCTGGAGATATGAAGGCACCTTCCTGTAAACTTCATAAAGAAACCCTCAGGCCCAGGATCAGCAATAGTAAGAAGAGGGGCCAGGGCTTCATCGAGATATGGCTGTATCTTAGATTAAAACAAAACCAATACTCCTCTATAACCTTGATATGCCACAGAGTACAAACAGCTCAGATGTTATCGCACATATCCTCCATTGCGCAAAAGCTCTCTCTGTTATTTTAGTGGTGGTGTTAACCCATTTAAAATAACACCGGTCAAAATAGCAACTTGTGATCACAGCAAACCCTTCTACGATAACATCATTCCTCCAGGTTCACACAGCAACAAGCTATACTGTGGAGTCTTGCTACTGAGTTCTTGAGCCGATTAGATAGCACATGGGTTCAGGTGGATGCACTGTAACCTCAGGGACAGAAGGTCATGGATTCAAGTCCCAAGCAAACACTCTCATTGCCAATACTGAGAGAGTGCTGCACGGTCAGAAGGTCAGTACCGAGGGAGTGCTGCACTGTCAGAGGGTCAGTACCAAGGGAGTGCTGCACTGTCAGAAGGTCAGTACCGACGGAGTGCTGCACTGTCAGAAGGTCAGTACCGAGGCAGTGCTGCACTGTCAGAAGGTCAGTACCGAGGGAGTGCTGCACTGTCAGAGGGTCAGTACCAAGGGAGTGCTGCAATGTCAGAAGGACAGTACCGAGGGAGTGCTGCACTGTCAGAGGGTCAGTACCGAGGGAGTGCTGCACTGTCAGAAGGTCAGTACCGAGGGAGTGTTGCACTGTCAGAGGGTCAGTACCGAGGGAATGCTGCACTGTCAGAGGGTCAGTACCGAGGGAGTGCTGCACTGTCAGAAGGTCAGTACCGAGGGAGTGTTGCACTGTCAGAGGGTCAGTACCGAGGGAATGCTGCACTGTCAGAGGGTCAGTACCGAGGGAGTGCTGCACTGTCAGAGGGTCAGTACCGAGGGAATGCTGCACTGTCAGAGGGTCAGTACTGAGAGAGTGCTGCACTGTCAGAAGGTCAGTACCGAGGGAGTGCTGCACTGTCAGAGGGTCAGTACCGAGGGAATGCTGCACTGTCAGAAGGTCAGTACTGAGGGAGTGCTGCACTGTCAGAGGGTCAGCACCGAGGGAATGCTGCACTGTCAGAGGGTCAGTACTGAGGGAGTGCTGCACTGTCAGAGGGTCAGTATTGAGGGAGCGCTGCACTGTCAGAGAGTCAGTACTGAGGGAGTGCTGGACTGTCAGAGGGCCAGTACCGAGGGAGCGCTGCACTGTCAGAGGGTCAGTATTGAGGGAGTGCTGCACTGTCAGAGGGTCAGTACCAAGGGAGTGCTGCACTGTCAGAGGGTTAGTACTGAGGGCGTGATGCACTGTCAGAGGGTCAGTACTGAGGGAGTGTTGCACTGTCAGAGGGTCAGTACTGAGGGAGTGCTGCACTGTCAGAGGGTCAGTACCAAGGCAGTGCTGCACTGTCAGAAGGTCAGTACTGAGGGAGCGCTGCACTGTCAGAGGGTCAGTACCAAGGGAGTGCAGCACTGTCAGAGGGTCAGTACTGACGGAGTGCTGCACTGTCAGAGGGTCAGTACTGAGGGAGTGTTGCACTGTCAGAGGGTCAGTACTGAGGGAGTGCTGCATTGTCAGAGGGTCAGTACTGAGGGAGAGCTGCACTGTCAGAGGGTCAGTACTGAGGGAGTGCTGCACTGTCAGAGGGTCAGTACCAAGGGAGTGCTGCACTGTCAGACGGTCAGTACAGAGGGAGTGCCGCAGTGTCAGAGGGTCAGTACTGAGGGAGCGCTGCACTGTCAGAGGGTCAGTACTGAGGGAGCGCTGCATTGTCAGAGTGTCAGTACTGAGGGAGCGCTGCATTGTCAGAGGTCAGTACTGAGGGAGCGCTGCACTGTCAGAGGGTCAGTACTGAGGGAGCGCTGCACTGTCAGAGGGTCAGTACTGAAGGAGCGCTGCATTGTCAGAGGGTCAGTACCAAGGGAGTGCTGCACTGTCAGAGCGTCAGTACTGAGGGAGTGTTGCACTGTCAGAGGGTCAGTACTGAGGGAGTGCTGCACTGTCAGAGGGTCAGTACAGAGGGAGTGCTGCACTGTCAGAAGGTCAGTACTGAGGGAGTGTTGCACTGTCGGAGGGTCAGTACTGAGGGAGTGTTGCACTGTCAGAGGGTCAGTACTGAGGGAGTTCTGCACTGTCAGAGGGTCAGTACTGAGGGAGTGCTGCACTGTCAGAGGGTCAGTACCGAGGGAGTGCTGCACTGTCAGAGGGTCAGTACTGAGGGACTGCTGCACTGTCAGAGGGTCAGTACTGAGGGACTGCTGCACTGTCAGAAGGTCAGTACTGAGGGAGCGCTGCACTGTCAGAGGGTCAGTACCAAGGGAGTGCAGCACTGTCAGAGGGTCAGTACTGACGGAGTGCTGCACTGTCAGAGGGTCAGTACTGAGGGAGTGTTGCACTGTCAGAGGGTCAGTACTGAGGGAGTGCTGCATTGTCAGAGGGTCAGTACTGAGGGAGAGCTGCACTGTCAGAGGGTCAGTACTGAGGGAGTGCTGCACTGTCAGAGGGTCAGTACCAAGGGAGTGCTGCACTGTCAGAGGGTCAGTACAGAGGGAGTGCCGCAGTGTCAGAGGGTCAGTACTGAGGGAGCGCTGCACTGTCAGAGGGTCAGTACTGAGGGAGCGCTGCATTGTCAGAGTGTCAGTACTGAGGGAGCGCTGCATTATCAGAGGTCAGTACTGAGGGAGCGCTGCACTGTCAGAGGGTCAGTACTGAGGGAGCGCTGCACTGTCAGAGGGTCAGTACTGAAGGAGCGCTGCATTGTCAGAGGGTCAGTACCAAGGGAGTGCTGCACTGTCAGAGCGTCAGTACTGAGGGAGTGTTGCACTGTCAGAGGGTCAGTACTGAGGGAGTGCTGCACTGTCAGAGGGTCAGTACAGAGGGAGTGCTGCACTGTCAGAAGGTCAGTACTGAGGGAGTGTTGCACTGTCGGAGGGTCAGTACTGAGGGAGTGTTGCACTGTCAGAGGGTCAGTACTGAGGGAGTTCTGCACTGTCAGAGGGTCAGTACTGAGGGAGTGCTGCACTGTCAGAGGGTCAGTACCGAGGGAGTGCTGCACTGTCAGAGGGTCAGTACTGAGGGACTGCTGCACTGTCAGAGGGTCAGTACTGAGGGACTGCTGCACTGTCAGAGGGTCAGTACCGAGGGAATGCTGCACTGTCAGAGGGTCAGTACTGAGAGAGTGCTGCACTGTCAGAAGGTCAGTACCGAGGGAGTGCTGCACTGTCAGAGGGTCAGTACCGAGGGAATGCTGCACTGTCAGAAGGTCAGTACTGAGGGAGTGCTGCACTGTCAGAGGGTCAGCACCGAGGGAATGCTGCACTGTCAGAGGGTCAGTACTGAGGGAGTGCTGCACTGTCAGAGGGTCAGTATTGAGGGAGCGCTGCACTGTCAGAGAGTCAGTACTGAGGGAGTGCTGCACTGTCAGAGGGCCAGTACCGAGGGAGCGCTGCACTGTCAGAGGGTCAGTATTGAGGGAGTGCTGCACTGTCAGAGGGTCAGTACCAAGGGAGTGCTGCACTGTCAGAGGGTTAGTACTGAGGGCGTGCTGCACTGTCAGAGGGTCAGTACTGAGGGAGTGTTGCACTGTCAGAGGGTCAGTACTGAGGGAGTGCTGCACTGTCAGAGGGTCAGTACCAAGGCAGTGCTGCACTGTCAGAAGGTCAGTACTGAGGGAGCGCTGCACTGTCAGAGGGTCAGTACCAAGGGAGTGCAGCACTGTCAGAGGGTCAGTACTGACGGAGTGCTGCACTGTCAGAGGGTCAGTACTGAGGGAGTGTTGCACTGTCAGAGTGTCAGTACTGAGGGAGCGCTGCATTGTCAGAGGTCAGTACTGAGGGAGCGCTGCACTGTCAGAGGGTCAGTACTGAGGGAGTGCTGCACTGTCAGAGGGTCAGTACCGAGGGAGTGCTGCACTGTCAGAGGGTCAGTACTGAGGGACTGCTGCACTGTCAGAGGGTCAGTACTGAGGGAGCGCTGCACTGTCAGAGGGTCAGTACTGAGGGAGCGCTGCATTGTCAGAGTGTCAGTACTGAGGGAGCGCTGCACTGTCAGAGGGTCAGTACTGAGGGAGCGCTGCACTGTCAGAGGGTCAGTACTGAAGGAGCGCTGCATTGTCAGAGGGTCAGTACCAAGGGAGTGCTGCACTGTCAGAGCGTCAGTACTGAGGGAGTGTTGCACTGTCAGAGGGTCAGTACTGAGGGAGTGCTGCACTGTCAGAGGGTCAGTACAGAGGGAGTGCTGCACTGTCAGAAGGTCAGTACTGAGGGAGTGTTGCACTGTCGGAGGGTCAGTACTGAGGGAGTGTTGCACTGTCAGAGGGTCAGTACTGAGGGAGTTCTGCACTGTCAGAGGGTCAGTACTGAGGGAGTGCTGCACTGTCAGAGGGTCAGTACCGAGGGAGTGCTGCACTGTCAGAGGGTCAGTACTGAGGGACTGCTGCACTGTCAGAGGGTCAGTACTGAGGGACTGCTGCACTGTCAGAGGGTCAGTACTGAGGGAGTGTTGCACTGTCAGAGGGTCAGTACTGAGGGAGTGCTGCACTGTCAGAGGGTCAGTACCAAGGGAGTGCTGCACTGTCAGAGGGTCAGTACTGAGGGAGTGTTGCACTGTCAGAGGGTCAGTACTGGGGGAGTGCTGCACTGTCAGAGGGTCAGTACCAAGGGAGTGCTGCACTGTCAGAGGGTCAGTACTGAGGGAGCGCTGCATTGTCAAACGGTCAGTACTGAGGGAGTGCTGCATTGTCAGAGGGTCAGTACAGAGGGAGAGCTGCACTGTCAGAGGGTCAGTACTGAGGGAGTGCTGCACTGTCAGAGGGTCAGTAACAAGGGAGTGCTGCACTGTCAGAGGGTCAGTACTGAGGGAGTGCTGCACTGTCAGAGGGTCAGTACCGAGGGAGTGCTGCACTGTCAGAGGGTCAGTACTGAGGGAGCGCTGCATTGTCAGACGGTCAGTACTGAGGGAGTGCTGCATTGTCAGAGGGTCAGTACTGAGGGAGAGCTGCACTGTCAGAGGGTCAGTACTGAGGGAGCGCTGCATTGTCAGAAGGTCAGTACTGAGGGAGTGCTGCATTGTCAGAGGGTCAGTACTGAGGGAGAGCTGCACTGTCAGAGGGTCAGTAATGAGGGAGTGCTGCACTGTCAGAGGGTCAGTACTGAGGGAGCGCTGCACTGTCAGAGGGTCAGTACCAAGGCTGTGCTGCACTGTCAGAGGGTCAGTACTGAGGGAGTGTTGCACTATCAGCGGGTCAGTACTGAGGGAGTGCTGCACTGTCAGAGGGTCAGGACCAAGGGAGTGCTGCACTGTCAGAGGGTCAGTACTGAGGGAGTGTTGCACTGTCAGAGGGTCAGTACTGGGGGAGTGCTGCACTGTCAGAGGGTCAGTACCAAGGGAGTGCTGCACTGTCAGAGGGTCAGTACTGAGGGAGCGCTGCATTGTCAAACGGTCAGTACTGAGGGAGTGCTGCATTGTCAGAGGGTCAGTACAGAGGGAGAGCTGCACTGTCAGAGGGTCAGTACTGAGGGAGTGCTGCACTGTCAGAGGGTCAGTACCAAGGGAGTGCTGCACTGTCAGAGGGTCAGTACTGAGGGAGTGCTGCACTGTCAGAGGGTCAGTACCGAGGGTGTGCTGCACTGTCAGAGGGTCAGTACTGAGGGAGCGCTGCATTGTCAGACGGTCAGTACTGAGGGAGTGCTGCATTGTCAGAGGGTCAGTACTGAGGGAGAGCTGCACTGTCAGAGGGTCAGTACTGAGGGAGCGCTGCATTGTCAGAAGGTCAGTACTGAGGGAGTGCTGCATTGTCAGAGGGTCAGTACTGAGGGAGAGCTGCACTGTCAGAGGGTCAGTACAGAGGGAGTGCTGCACTGTCAGAGGGTCAGTACTGAGGGAGCGCTGCACTGTCAGAGGGTCAGTACCAAGGCTGTGCTGCACTGTCAGAGGGTCAGTACTGAGGGAGTGTTGCACTATCAGCGGGTCAGTACTGAGGGAGTGCTGCACTGTCAGAGGGTCAGTACCAAGGGAGTGCAGCACTGTCAGAGGGTCAGTACTGAGGGAGTGCTGCACTGTCAGAGGGTCAGTACCAAGGGAGTGCTGCACTGTGAGGGTCAGTACTGAGGGAGTGTTGCACTGTCAGAGGGTCAGTACTGAGGGAGTGCTGCACTGTCAGAGGGTCAGTACTGAGGGAGTGCTGCACTGTCAGAGGGTCAGTACCAAGGGAGTGCAGCACTGTCAGAGGGTCAGTACTGAGGGAGTGCTGCATTGTTAGAGGGTCAGTACCAAGGGAGTGCTGCACTGTCAGAAGGTCAGTACTGAGGGAGTGTTGCACTGTCGGAGGGTCAGTATTGAGGGAGTGCTGCACTGTCAGAGGGTCAGTACTGAGGGAGTGTTGCACTGTCAGAGGGTCAGTACTGAGGGAGTGTTGCACTGTCAGAGGGTCAGTACTGAGGGAGTGCTGCACTGTCAGAGGGTCAGCACTGAGGGCGTGCTGCACTGTCAGAGGGTCAGTACCAAGGGAGTGCAGCACTGTCAGAGGGTCAGTACTGAGGGAGTGCTGCACTGTCAGAGGGTCAGTACTGAGGGAGTGTTGCACTGTCAGAGGGTCAGTACTGAGGGAGTGCTGCACTGTCAGAGGGTCAGTACCAAGGGAGTGCTGCACTGTCAGAGGGTCAGTACTGAGGGAGCGCTGCACTGTCAGAGGGTCAGTACCAAAGGAGTGCAGCACTGTCAGAGGGTCAGTACCGAGGGAGTGCTGCACTGTCAGAGGGTCAGTACTGAGGGACTGCTGCACTGTCAGAGGGTCAGTACTGAGGGAGTGTTGCACTGTCAGAGGGTCAGTACTGAGGGAGTGCTGCACTGTCAGAGGGTCAGTACTGAGGGAGTGCTGCACTGTCAGAGGGTCAGTACTGAGGGAGTGTTGCACTGTCAGAGGGTCAGTACTGGGGGAGTGCTGCACTGTCAGAGGGTCAGTACCAAGGGAGTGCTGCACTGTCAGAGGGTCAGTACTGAGGGAGCGCTGCATTGTCAAACGGTCAGTACTGAGGGAGTGCTGCATTGTCAGAGGGTCAGTACAGAGGGAGAGCTGCACTGTCAGAGGGTCAGTACTGAGGGAGTGCTGCACTGTCAGAGGGTCAGTACTGAGGGAGTGCTGCACTGTCAGAGGGTCAGTACCAAGGGAGTGCTGCACTGTCAGAGGGTCAGTACCAAGGGAGTGCTGCACTGTCAGAGGGTCAGTACTGAGGGAGCGCTGCATTGTCAGAAGGTCAGTACTGAGGGAGTGCTGCATTGTCAGAGGGTCAGTACTGAGGGGGAGCTGCACTGTCAGAGGGTCAGTACTGAGAGAGTGCTGCACTGTCAGAAGGTCAGTACCGAGGGAGTGCTGCACTGTCAGAGGGTCAGTACCGAGGGAATGCTGCACTGTCAGAAGGTCAGTACTGAGGGAGTGCTGCACTGTCAGAGGGTCAGCACCGAGGGAATGCTGCACTGTCAGACTGTCAGTACCAAGGGACTGCTGCACTGTCAGAGGGTCAGTACTGAGGGCGTGCTGCACTGTCAGAGGGTCAGTACTGAGGGAGTGTTGCACTGTCAGAGGGTCAGTACTGAGGGAGTGCTGCACTGTCAGAGGGTCAGTACCAAGGCAGTGCTGCACTGTCAGAGGGACAGTACCGAGGGAGTGCTGCACTGTCAGAGCGTCAGTACTGAGGGAGTGTTGCACTGTCAGAGGGTCAGTACTGAGGGAGTGCTGCACTGTCAGAGGGTCAGTACAGAGGGAGTGCTGCACTGTCAGAAGGTCAGTACTGAGGGAGTGTTGCACTGTCGGAGTGTCAGTACTGAGGGAGTGTTGCACTGTCAGAGGGTCAGTACTGAGGGAGTTCTGCACTGTCAGAGGGTCAGTACTGAGGGAGTGCTGCACTGTCAGAGGGTCAGTACCGAGGGAGTGCTGCACTGTCAGAGGGTCAGTACTGAGGGACTGCTGCACTGTCAGAGGGTCAGTACTGAGGGACTGCTGCACTGTCAGAGGGTCAGTACCGAGGGAATGCTGCACTGTCAGAGGGTCAGTACTGAGAGAGTGCTGCACTGTCAGAAGGTCAGTACCGAGGGAGTGCTGCACTGTCAGAGGGTCAGTACCGAGGGAATGCTGCACTGTCAGAAGGTCAGTACTGAGGGAGTGCTGCACTGTCAGAGGGTCAGCACCGAGGGAATGCTGCACTGTCAGAGGGTCAGTACTGAGGGAGTGCTGCACTGTCAGAGGGTCAGTATTGAGGGAGCGCTGCACTGTCAGAGAGTCAGTACTGAGGGAGTGCTGCACTGTCAGAGGGCCAGTACCGAGGGAGCGCTGCACTGTCAGAGGGTCAGTATTGAGGGAGTGCTGCACTGTCAGAGGGTCAGTACCAAGGGAGTGCTGCACTGTCAGAGGGTTAGTACTGAGGGCGTGCTGCACTGTCAGAGGGTCAGTACTGAGGGAGTGTTGCACTGTCAGAGGGTCAGTACTGAGGGAGTGCTGCACTGTCAGAGGGTCAGTACCAAGGCAGTGCTGCACTGTCAGAAGGTCAGTACTGAGGGAGCGCTGCACTGTCAGAGGGTCAGTACCAAGGGAGTGCAGCACTGTCAGAGGGTCAGTACTGACGGAGTGCTGCACTGTCAGAGGGTCAGTACTGAGGGAGTGTTGCACTGTCAGATTGTCAGTACTGAGGGAGCGCTGCATTGTCAGAGGTCAGTACTGAGGGAGCGCTGCACTGTCAGAGGGTCAGTACTGAGGGAGTGCTGCACTGTCAGAGGGTCAGTACCGAGGGAGTGCTGCACTGTCAGAGGGTCAGTACTGAGGGACTGCTGCACTGTCAGAGGGTCAGTACTGAGGGAGCGCTGCACTGTCAGAGGGTCAGTACTGAGGGAGCGCTGCATTGTCAGAGTGTCAGTACTGAGGGAGCGCTGCACTGTCAGAGGGTCAGTACTGAGGGAGCGCTGCACTGTCAGAGGGTCAGTACTGAAGGAGCGCTGCATTGTCAGAGGGTCAGTACCAAGGGAGTGCTGCACTGTCAGAGCGTCAGTACTGAGGGAGTGTTGCACTGTCAGAGGGTCAGTACTGAGGGAGTGCTGCACTGTCAGAGGGTCAGTACAGAGGGAGTGCTGCACTGTCAGAAGGTCAGTACTGAGGGAGTGTTGCACTGTCGGAGGGTCAGTACTGAGGGAGTGTTGCACTGTCAGAGGGTCAGTACTGAGGGAGTTCTGCATTGTCAGAGGGTCAGTACTGAGGGAGTGCTGCACTGTCAGAGGGTCAGTACCGAGGGAGTGCTGCACTGTCAGAGGGTCAGTACTGAGGGACTGCTGCACTGTCAGAGGGTCAGTACTGAGGGACTGCTGCACTGTCAGAGGGTCAGTACTGAGGGAGTGTTGCACTGTCAGAGGGTCAGTACTGAGGGAGTGCTGCACTGTCAGAGGGTCAGTACCAAGGGAGTGCTGCACTGTCAGAGGGTCAGTACTGAGGGAGTGTTGCACTGTCAGAGGGTCAGTACAGAGGGAGTGCTGCACTGTCAGAGGGTCAGTACCAAGGGAGTGCTGCACTGTCAGAGGGTCAGTACTGAGGGAGCGCTGCATTGTCAAACGGTCAGTACTGAGGGAGTGCTGCATTGTCAGAGGGTCAGTACAGAGGGAGAGCTGCACTGTCAGAGGGTCAGTACTGAGGGAGTGCTGCACTGTCAGAGGGTCAGTAACAAGGGAGTGCTGCACTGTCAGAGGGTCAGTACTGAGGGAGTGCTGCACTGTCAGAGGGTCAGTACCGAGGGAGTGCTGCACTGTCAGAGGGTCAGTACTGAGGGAGCGCTGCATTGTCAGACGGTCAGTACTGAGGGAGTGCTGCATTGTCAGAGGGTCAGTACTGAGGGAGAGCTGCACTGTCAGAGGGTCAGTACTGAGGGAGCGCTGCATTGTCAGAAGGTCAGTACTGAGGGAGTGCTGCATTGTCAGAGGGTCAGTACTGAGGGAGAGCTGCACTGTCAGAGGGTCAGTAATGAGGGAGTGCTGCACTGTCAGAGGGTCAGTACTGAGGGAGCGCTGCACTGTCAGAGGGTCAGTACCAAGGCTGTGCTGCACTGTCAGAGGGTCAGTACTGAGGGAGTGTTGCACTATCAGCGGGTCAGTACTGAGGGAGTGCTGCACTGTCAGAGGGTCAGGACCAAGGGAGTGCTGCACTGTCAGAGGGTCAGTACTGAGGGAGTGTTGCACTGTCAGAGGGTCAGTACTGGGGGAGTGCTGCACTGTCAGAGGGTCAGTACCAAGGGAGTGCTGCACTGTCAGAGGGTCAGTACTGAGGGAGCGCTGCATTGTCAAACGGTCAGTACTGAGGGAGTGCTGCATTGTCAGAGGGTCAGTACAGAGGGAGAGCTGCACTGTCAGAGGGTCAGTACTGAGGGAGTGCTGCACTGTCAGAGGGTCAGTACCAAGGGAGTGCTGCACTGTCAGAGGGTCAGTACTGAGGGAGTGCTGCACTGTCAGAGGGTCAGTACCGAGGGTGTGCTGCACTGTCAGAGGGTCAGTACTGAGGGAGCGCTGCATTGTCAGACGGTCAGTACTGAGGGAGTGCTGCATTGTCAGAGGGTCAGTACTGAGGGAGAGCTGCACTGTCAGAGGGTCAGTACTGAGGGAGCGCTGCATTGTCAGAAGGTCAGTACTGAGGGAGTGCTGCATTGTCAGAGGGTCAGTACTGAGGGAGAGCTGCACTGTCAGAGGGTCAGTACAGAGGGAGTGCTGCACTGTCAGAGGGTCAGTACTGAGGGAGCGCTGCACTGTCAGAGGGTCAGTACCAAGGCTGTGCTGCACTGTCAGAGGGTCAGTACTGAGGGAGTGTTGCACTATCAGCGGGTCAGTACTGAGGGAGTGCTGCACTGTCAGAGGGTCAGTACCAAGGGAGTGCAGCACTGTCAGAGGGTCAGTACTGAGGGAGTGCTGCACTGTCAGAGGGTCAGTACCAAGGGAGTGCTGCACTGTGAGGGTCAGTACTGAGGGAGTGTTGCACTGTCAGAGGGTCAGTACTGAGGGAGTGCTGCACTGTCAGAGGGTCAGTACTGAGGGAGTGCTGCACTGTCAGAGCGTCAGTACCAAGGGAGTGCAGCACTGTCAGAGGGTCAGTACTGAGGGAGTGCTGCATTGTCAGAGGGTCAGTACCAAGGGAGTGCTGCACTGTCAGAAGGTCAGTACTGAGGGAGTGTTGCACTGTCGGAGGGTCAGTATTGAGGGAGTGCTGCACTGTCAGAGGGTCAGTACTGAGGGAGTGTTGCACTGTCAGAGGGTCAGTACTGAGGGAGTGTTGCACTGTCAGAGGGTCAGTACTGAGGGAGTGCTGCACTGTCAGAGGGTCAGCACTGAGGGCGTGCTGCACTGTCAGAGGGTCAGTACCAAGGGAGTGCAGCACTGTCAGAGGGTCAGTACTGAGGGAGTGCTGCACTGTCAGAGGGTCAGTACTGAGGGAGTGTTGCACTGTCAGAGGGTCAGTACTGAGGGAGTGCTGCACTGTCAGAGGGTCAGTACCAAGGGAGTGCTGCACTGTCAGAGGGTCAGTACTGAGGGAGCGCTGCACTGTCAGAGGGTCAGTACCAAAGGAGTGCAGCACTGTCAGAGGGTCAGTACCGAGGGAGTGCTGCACTGTCAGAGGGTCAGTACTGAGGGACTGCTGCACTGTCAGAGGGTCAGTACTGAGGGAGTGTTGCACTGTCAGAGGGTCAGTACTGAGGGAGTGCTGCACTGTCAGAGGGTCAGTACTGAGGGAGTGCTGCACTGTCAGAGGGTCAGTACTGAGGGAGTGTTGCACTGTCAGAGGGTCAGTACTGGGGGAGTGCTGCACTGTCAGAGGGTCAGTACCAAGGGAGTGCTGCACTGTCAGAGGGTCAGTACTGAGGGAGCGCTGCATTGTCAAACGGTCAGTACTGAGGGAGTGCTGCATTGTCAGAGGGTCAGTACAGAGGGAGAGCTGCACTGTCAGAGGGTCAGTACTGAGGGAGTGCTGCACTGTCAGAGGGTCAGTACTGAGGGAGTGCTGCACTGTCAGAGGGTCAGTACCAAGGGAGTGCTGCACTGTCAGAGGGTCAGTACCAAGGGAGTGCTGCACTGTCAGAGGGTCAGTACTGAGGGAGCGCTGCATTGTCAGAAGGTCAGTACTGAGGGAGTGCTGCATTGTCAGAGGGTCAGTACTGAGGGGGAGCTGCACTGTCAGAGGGTCAGTACTGAGAGAGTGCTGCACTGTCAGAAGGTCAGTACCGAGGGAGTGCTGCACTGTCAGAGGGTCAGTACCGAGGGAATGCTGCACTGTCAGAAGGTCAGTACTGAGGGAGTGCTGCACTGTCAGAGGGTCAGCACCGAGGGAATGCTGCACTGTCAGAGGGTCAGTACCAAGGGACTGCTGCACTGTCAGAGGGTCAGTACTGAGGGCGTGCTGCACTGTCAGAGGGTCAGTACTGAGGGAGTGTTGCACTGTCAGAGGGTCAGTACTGAGGGAGTGCTGCACTGTCAGAGGGTCAGTACCAAGGCAGTGCTGCACTGTCAGAGGGACAGTACCGAGGGAGTGCTGCACTGTCAGAGGGTCAGTACCGAGGGAATGCTGCACTGTCAGAGGGTCAGTACTGAGAGAGTGCTGCACTGTCAGAAGGTCAGTACCGAGGGAGTGCTGCACTGTCAGAGGGTCAGTACCAAGGGAATGCTGCACTGTCAGAAGGTCAGTACTGAGGGAGTGCTGCACTGTCAGAGGGTCAGTACTGAGGGAGTGCTGCACTGTCAGAGGGTCAGTACTGAGGGAGTGCTGCACTGTCAGAGGGTCAGTACTGAGGGAGCGCTGCATTGTCAAACGGTCAGTACTGAGGGAGTGCTGCATTGTCAGAGGGTCAGTACTGAGGGAGAGCTGCACTGTCAGAGGGTCAGTATTGAGGGAGCGCTGCACTGTCAGAGGGTCAGTACCAAGGGAGTGCTGCACTGTCAGACGGTCAGTACTGAGGGAGCGCTGCATTGTCAGAGGGTCAGTACTGAGGGAGCGCTGCACTGTCAGAGGGTCAGTACTGAGGGAGCGCTGCACTGTCAGAGGGTCAGAACTGAAGGAGCGCTGCATTGTCAGAGGGGCAGTACCAAGGGAGTGCTGCACTGTCAGAGCGTCAGTACTGAGGGAGTGTTGCACTGTCAGAGGGTCAGTACTGAGGGAGTGCTGCACTGTCAGAGGGTCAGTACCAAGGGAGTGCTGCACTGTCAGAAGGTCAGTACTGAGGGAGTGTTGCACTGTCGGAGGGTCAGTACTGAGGGAGTGTTGCACTGTCAGAGGGTCAATACTGAGGGAGTTCTGCACTGTCAGAGGGTCAGTACTGAGGGAGTGCTGCACTGTCAGAGGGTCAGTACCGAGGGAGTGCTGCACTGTCAGAGGGTCAGTACTGAGGGACTGCTGCACTGTCAGAGGGTCAGTACTGAGGGACTGCTGCACTGTCAGAGGGTCAGTACTGAGGGAGTGTTGCACTGTCAGAGGGTCAGTACTGGGGGAGTGCTGCACTGTCAGAGGGTCAGTACCAAGGGAGTGCTGCACTGTCAGAGGGTCAGTACTGTGGGAGCGCTGCATTGTCAAACGGTCAGTACTGAGGGAGTGCTGCATTGTTAGAGGGTCAGTACAGAGGGAGAGCTGCACTGTCAGAGGGTCAGTACTGAGGGAGTGCTGCACTGTCAGAGGGTCAGTACCAAGGGATTTCTGCACTGTCAGAGGGTCAGTACTGAGGGAGTGCTGCACTGTCAGAGGGTCAGTACCGAGGGAGTGCTGCACTGTCAGAGGGTCAGTACTGAGGGAGCGCTGCATTGTCAGACGGTCAGTACTGAGGGAGTGCTGCATTGTCAGTGGGTCAGTACTGAGGGAGAGCTGCACTGTCAGAGGGTCAGTACTGAGGGAGCGCTGCATTGTCAGAAGGTCAGTACTGAGGGAGTGCTGCATTGTCAGAGGGTCAGTACTGAGGGAGAGCTGCACTGTCAGAGGGTCAGTACCGAGGGAGTGCTGCACTGTCAGAGGGTCAGTACTGAGGGAGCGCTGCACTGTCAGAGGGTCAGTACCAAGGCTGTGCTGCACTGTCAGAGGGTCAGTACTGAGGGAGTGTTGCACTATCAGATGGTCAGTACTGAGGGAGTGCTGCACTGTCAGAGGGACAGTACCAAGGGAGTGCAGCACTGTCAGAGGGTCAGTACTGAGGGAGTGCTGCACTGTCAGAGGGTCAGTACTGAGGGAGTGTTGCACTGTCAGAGGGTCAGTACCAAGGGAGTGCTGCACTGTCAGAGGGTCAGTACTGAGGGAGTGTTGCACTGTCAGAGGGTCAGTTCTGAGGGAGTGCTGCACTGTCAGAGGGTCAGTACTGAGGGAGTGCTGCACTGTCAGAGGGTCAGTACCAAGGGAGTGCAGCACTGTCAGAGGGTCAGTACTGAGGGAGTGCTGAACTGTCAGAGGGTCAGTACCAAGGGAGTGCTGCACTGTCAGATGGTCAGTACTGAGGGAGTGTTGCACTGTCGGAGGGTCAGTACTGAGGGAGTGCTGCACTGTCAGAGGGTCAGTACTGAGGGAGTGTTGCACTGTCAGAGGGTCAGTACTGAGGGAGTGTTGCACTGTCAGAGGGTCAGTACTGAGGGAGTGCTGCACTGTCAGAGGGTCAGTACTGAGGGCGTGCTGCACTGTCAGAGGGTCAGTACCAAGGGAGTGCAGCACTGTCAGAGGGTCAGTACTGAGGGAGTGCTGCACTGTCAGAGGGTCAGTACTGAGGTAGTGTTGCACTGTCAGAGGGTCAGTACTGAGGGAGTGCTGCACTGTCAGAGGGTCAGTACCAAGGGAGTGCTGCACTGTCAGAGGGTCAGTACTGAGGGAGCGCTGCACTGTCAGAGGGTCAGTACCAAGGGAGTGCAGCACTGTCAGAGGGTCAGTACCGAGGGAGTGCTGCACTGTCAGAGGGTCAGTACTGAGGGAGTGTTGCACTGTCAGAGGGTCAGTACTGAGGGAGTGCTGCACTGTCAGAGGGTCAGTACCGAGGGAGTGCTGCACTGTCAGAGGGTCAGTACTGAGGGAGCGCTGCATTGTCAGACGGTCAGTACTGAGGGAGTGCTGCATTGTCAGAGGGTCAGTACTGAGGGAGAGCTGCACTGTCAGAGGGTCAGTACTGAGGGAGCGCTGCATTGTCAGAAGGTCAGTACTGAGGGAGTGCTGCATTGTCAGAGGGTCAGTACTGAGGGAGAGCTGCACTGTCAGAGGGTCAGTACTGAGGGAGTGCTGCACTGTCAGAGGGTCAGTACTGAGGGAGCGCTGCACTGTCAGAGGGTCAGTACCAAGGCTGTGCTGCACTGTCAGAGGGTCAGTACTGAGGGAGTGCTGCACTGTCAGAGGGTCAGTACCAAGGGAGTGCTGCACTGTCAGATGGTCAGTACTGAGGGAGTGTTGCACTGTCGGAGGGTCAGTACTGAGGGAGTGCTGCACTGTCAGAGGGTCAGTACTGAGGGAGTGTTGCACTGTCAGAGGGTCAGTACTGAGGGAGTGCTGCACTGTCAGAGGGTCAGTACTGAGGGAGTGCTGCACTGTCAGAGGGTCAGTACCAAGGGAGTGCAGCACTGTCAGAGGGTCAGTACTGAGGGAGTGCTGCACTTTCAGAGGGTCAGTACCAAGGGAGTGCTGCACTGTCAGATGGTCAGTACTGAGGGAGTGTTGCACTGTCGGAGGGTCAGTACTGAGGGAGTGCTGCACTGTCAGAGGGTCAGTACTGAGGGAGTGTTGCACTGTCAGAGGGTCAGTACTGAGGGAGTGTTGCACTGTCAGAGGGTCAGTACTGAGGGAGTGCTGCACTGTCAGAGGGTCAGTACTGAGGGCGTGCTGCACTGTCAGAGGGTCAGTACCAAGGGAGTGCAGCACTGTCAGAGGGTCAGTACTGAGGGAGTGCTGCACTGTCAGAGGGTCAGTACTGAGGGAGTGTTGCACTGTCAGAGGGTCAGTACTGAGGGAGTGCTGCACTGTCAGAGGGTCAGTACCAAGGGAGTGCTGCACTGTCAGAGGGTCAGTACTGAGGGAGCGCTGCACTGTTAGAGGGTCAGTACCAAGGGAGTGCAGCACTGTCAGAGGGTCAGTACCGAGGGAGTGCTGCACTGTCAGAGGGTCAGTACTGAGGGAGTGTTGCACTGTCAGAGGGTCAGTACTGAGGGAGAGCTGCACTGTCAGAGGGTCAGTACCAAGGGAGTGCTGCACTGTCAGAGGGTCGGTACTGGGGGAGTGCTGCACTGTAAGAGGGTCAGTACCAAGGGAGTGCTGCACTGTCAGAGGGTCAGTACTGAGGGAGCGCTGCATTGTCAAACGGTCAGTACTGAGGGAGTGCTGCATTGTCAGAGGGTCAGTACAGAGGGAGAGCTGCACTGTCAGAGGGTCAGTACTGAGGGAGTGCTGCACTGTCAGAGGGTCAGTACCAAGGGAGTGCTGCACTGTCAGAGGGTCAGTACTGAGGGAGCGCTGCATTGACAGAAGGTCAGTACTGAAGGAGTGCTGCATTGTCAGAGGGTCAGTACTGAGGGAGAGCTGCACTGTCAGAGGGTCAGTACTGAGGGAGTGCTGCACTGTTATAGGGTCAGTACTGAGGGAGCGCTGCACTGTCAGAGGGTCAGTACCACGGGAGTGCTGCACTGTCAGAAGGTCAGTACTGAGGGAGTGTTGCACTGTCAGAGGGTCAGTACTGAGGGAGTGCTGCACTGTCAGAGGGTCAGTACCAAGGGAGTGCAGCACTGTCAGAGGGTCAGTACTGAGGGAGTGCTGCACTGTCAGAGGGTCAGTACTGAGGGAGTGCTGCACTGTCAGAGGGTCAGTACCAAGGGAGTGCAGCACTGTCAGAGGGTCAGTACCGAGGGAGTGCTGCACTGTCAGAGGGTCAGTACTGAGGGACTGCTGCACTGTCAGAGGGTCAGTACTGAGGGAGTGTTGCACTGTCAGAGGGTCAGTACTGAGGGAGTGTTGCACTGTCAGAGGGTCAGTACTGGGGGAGTGCTGCACTGTCAGAGGGTCAGTACCAAGGGAGTGCTGGACTGTCAGAGGGTCAGTACTGAGGGAGCGCTGCATTGTCAAACGGTCAGTACTGAGGGAGTGCTGCATTGTCAGAGGGTCAGTACAGAGGGAGTGCTGCACTGTCAGAGGGTCAGTACCAAGGGAGTGCTGCACTGTCAGAGGGTCAGTACTGAGGGAGTGCTGCACTGTCAGAGGGTCAGTACCAAGGGAGTGCTGCACTGTCAGAGGGTCAGTACTGAGGGAGCGCTGCATTGTCAGACGGTCAGTACTGAGGGAGTGCTGCATTGTCAGAGGGTCAGTACTGAGGGAGAGCTGCACTGTCAGAGGGTCAGTACTGAGGGAGCGCTGCATTGTCAGAAGGTCAGTACTGAGGGAGTGCTGCATTGTCAGAGGGTCAGTACTGAGGGAGAGCTGCACTGTCAGAGGGTCAGTACTGAGGGAGTGCTGCACTGTCAGAGGGTCAGTACTGAGGGAGCGCTGCACTGTCTGAGGGTCAGTACCAAGGGAGTGCTGCACTGTCAGAGGGTCAGTACTGAGGGAGTGTTGCACTGTCAGAGGGTCAATACTGAGGGAGTGCTGCACTGTCAGAGGGTCAGTACCAAGGGAGTGCAGCACTGTCAGAGGGTCAGTACTGAGGGAGTGCTGCACTGTCAGAGGGTCAGTACTGAGGGAGTGTTGCACTGTCAGAGGGTCAGTACCAAGGGAGTGCTGCACTGTCAGAGGGTCAGTACTGAGGGAGTGTTGCACTGTCAGAGGGTCAGTACTGAGGGAGTGCTGCACTGTCAGAGGGTCAGTACTGAGGGCGTGCTGCACTGTCAGAGGGTCAGTACCAAGGGATTGCAGCACTGTCAGAGGGTCAGTACTGAGGGAGTGCTGCACTGTCAGAGGGTCAGTACCAAGGGAGTGCTGCACTGTCAGAAGGTCAGTACTGAGGGAGTGTTGCACTGTCGGAGGGTCAGTACTGAGGGAGTGCTGCACTGTCAGAGGGTCAGTACTGAGGGAGTGTTGCACTGTCAGAGGGTCAGTACTGAGGGAGTGCTGCACTGTCAGAGGGTCAGTACTGAGGGAGTGCTGCACTGTCAGAGGGTCAGTACCAAGGGAGTGCAGCACTGTCAGAGGGTCAGTACTGAGGGAGTGCTGCACTGTCAGAGGGTCAGTACTGAGGGAGTGTTGCACTGTCAGAGGGTCAGTACTGAGGGAGTGCTGCACTGTCAGAGGGTCAGTACCAAGGGAGTGCTGCACTGTCAGAGGGTCAGTACTGAGGGAGCGCTGCACTGTCAGAGGGTCAGTACCAAGGGAGTGCAGCACTGTCAGAGGGTCAGTACTGAGGGAGTGCTGCACTGTCAGAGGGTCAGTACTGAGGGAGTGTTGCACTGTCAGAGGGTCAGTACCAAGGGAGTGCTGCACTGTCAGAGGGTCAGTACTGAGGGAGTGTTGCACTGTCAGAGGGTCAGTACTGAGGGAGTGCTGCACTGTCAGAGGGTCAGTACTGAGGGAGTGCTGCACTGTCAGAGGGTCAGTACTGAGGGAGCGCTGCATTGTCAAACGGTCAGTACTGAGGGAGTGCTGCATTGTCAGAGGGTCAGTACTGAGGGAGAGCTGCACTGTCAGAGGGTCAGTACTGAGGGAGTGCTGCACTGTCAGAGGGTCAGTACCAAGGGAGTGCTGCACTGTCAGACGGTCAGTACAGAGGGAGTGCCGCAGTGTCAGAGGGTCAGTACTGAGGGAGCGCTGCATTGTCAGAGTGTCAGTACTGGGGGAGTGCTGCACTGTCAGAGGGTCAGTACCAAGGGAGTGCTGCACTGTCAGAGGGTCAGTACTGAGGGAGCGCTGCATTGTCAAACGGTCAGTACTGAGGGAGTGCTGCATTGTCAGAGGGTCAGTACAGAGGGAGAGCTGCACTGTCAGAGGGTCAGTACTGAGGGAGTGCTGCACTGTCAGAGGGTCAGTACCAAGGGAGTGCTGCACTGTCAGAGGGTCAGTACTGAGGGAGCGCTGCATTGACAGAAGGTCAGTACTGAGGGAGTGCTGCATTGTCAGAGGGTCAGTACTGAGGGAGAGCTGCACTGTCAGAGGGTCAGTACTGAGGGAGTGCTGCACTGTCAGAGGGTCAGTACTGAGGGAGCGCTGCACTGTCAGAGGGTCAGTACCAAGGGAGTGCTGCACTGTCAGAGGGTCAGTACTGAGGGAGTGTTGCACTGTCAGAGGGTCAGTACTGAGGGAGTGCTGCACTGTCAGAGGGTCAGTACCAAGGGAGTGCAGCACTGTCAGAGGGTCAGTACTGAGGGAGTGCTGCACTGTCAGAGGGTCAGTACTGAGGGAGTGCTGCACTGTCAGAGGGTCAGTACCAAGGGAGTGCAGCACTGTCAGAGGGTCAGTACCGAGGGAGGGCTGCACTGTCAGAGGGTCAGTACTGAGGGACTGCTGCACTGACAGAGGGTCAGTACTGAGGGAGTGTTGCACTGTCAGAGGGTCAGTACTGAGGGAGTGTTGCACTGTCAGAGGGTCAGTACTGGGGGAGTGCTGCACTGTCAGAGGGTCAGTGCCAAGGGAGTGCTGGACTGTCAGAGGGTCAGTACTGAGGGAGCGCTGCATTGTCAAACGGTCAGTACTGAGGGAGTGCTGCATTGTCAGAGGGTCAGTACAGAGGGAGTGCTGCACTGTCAGAGGGTCAGTACCAAGGGAGTGCTGCACTGTCAGAGGGTCAGTACTGAGGGAGTGCTGCACTGTCAGAGGGTCAGTACCAAGGGAGTGCTGCACTGTCAGAGGGTCAGTACTGAGGGAGCGCTGCATTGTCAGACGGTCAGTACTGAGGGAGTGCTGCATTGTCAGAGGGTCAGCACTGAGGGAGAGCTGCACTGTCAGAGGGTCAGTACTGAGGGAGCGCTGCATTGTCAGAAGGTCAGTACTGAGGGAGTGCTGCATTGTCAGAGGGTCAGTACTGAGGGAGAGCTGCACTGTCAGAGGGTCAGTACTGAGGGAGTGCTGCACTGTCAGAGGGTCAGTACTGAGGGAGCGCTGCACTGTCTGAGGGTCAGTACCAAGGGAGTGCTGCACTGTCAGAGGGTCAGTACTGAGGGAGTGCTGCACTGTCAGAGGGTCAGTACTGAGGGAGTGCTGCACTGTCAGAGGGTCAGTACCAAGGGAGTGCAGCACTGTCAGAGGGTCAGTACTGAGGGAGTGCTGCACTGTCAGAGGGTCAGTACTGAGGGAGTGTTGCACTGTCAGAGGGTCAGTACCAAGGGAGTGCTGCACTGTCAGAGGGTCAGTACTGAGGGAGTGTTGCACTGTCAGAGGGTCAGTACTGAGGGAGTGCTGCACTGTCAGAGGGTCAGTACTGAGGGAGTGCTGCACTGTCAGAGGGTCAGTACCAAGGGATTGCAGCACTGTCAGAGGGTCAGTACTGAGGGAGTGCTGCACTGTCAGAGGGTCAGTACCAAGGGAGTGCTGCACTGTCAGAAGGTCAGTACTGAGGGAGTGTTGCACTGTCGGAGGGTCAGTACTGAGGGAGTGCTGCACTGTCAGAGGGTCAGTACTGAGGGAGTGTTGCACTGTCAGAGGGTCAGTACTGAGGGAGTGCTGCACTGTCAGAGGGTCAGTACTGAGGGAGTGCTGCACTGTCAGAGGGTCAGTACCAAGGAAGTGCAGCACTGTCAGAGGGTCAGTACTGAGGGAGTGCTGCACTGTCAGAGGGTCAGTACTGAGGGAGTGTTGCACTGTCAGAGGGTCAGTACTGAGGGAGTGCTGCACTGTCAGAGGGTCAGTACCAAGGGAGTGCTGCACTGTCAGAGGGTCAGTACTGAGGGAGCGCTGCACTGTCAGAGGGTCAGTACCAAGGGAGTGCAGCACTGTCAGAGGGTCAGTACTGAGGGAGTGCTGCACTGTCAGAGGGTCAGTACTGAGGGAGTGTTGCACTGTCAGAGGGTCAGTACCAAGGGAGTGCTGCACTGTCAGAGGGTCAGTACAGAGGGAGTGTTGCACTGTCAGAGGGTCAGTACTGAGGGAGTGCTGCACTGTCAGAGGGTCAGTACTGAGGGAGTGCTGCACTGTCAGAGGGTCAGTACTGAGGGAGCGCTGCATTGTCAAACGGTCAGTACTGAGGGAGTGCTGCATTGTCAGAGGGTCAGTACTGAGGGAGAGCTGCACTGTCAGAGGGTCAGTACTGAGGGAGTGCTGCACTGTCAGAGGGTCAGTACCAAGGGAGTGCTGCACTGTCAGACGGTCAGTACAGAGGGAGTGCCGCAGTGTCAGAGGGTCAGTACTGAGGGAGTGCTGCACTGTCAGAGGGTCAGTACCAAGGGCGTGCTGCACTGTCAGAGGGTCAGTACTGAGGGAGCGCTGCACTGTCAGAGGGTCAGTACCAAGGGAGTGCAGCACTGTCAGAGGGTCAGTACTGAGGGAGTGCTGCACTGTCAGAGGGTCAGTACTGAGGGAGCGCTGCACTGTCAGAGGGTCAGTACTGAGGGAGCGCTGCATTGTCAAACGGTCAGTACTGAGGGAGTGCTGCATTGTCAGAGGGTCAGTACTGAGGGAGAGCTGCACTGTCAGAGGGTCAGTACTGAGGGAGTGCTGCACTGTCAGAGGGTCAGTACCAAGGGAGTGCTGCACTGTCAGACGGTCAGTACAGAGGGAGTGCCGCAGTGTCAGAGGGTCAGTACTGAGGGAGCGCTGCACTGTCAGAGGGTCAGTACTGAGGGAGCGCTGCATTGTCAGAGTCTCAGTACTGAGGGAGCGCTGCATTGTCAGAGGGTCAGTACTGAGGGAGCGCTGCACTGTCAGAGGGTCAGTACTGAGGGAGCGCTGCACTGTCAGAGGGTCAGTACTGAGGGAGCGCTGCATTGTCAGAGTCTCAGTACTGAGGGAGCGCTGCATTGTCAGAGGGTCAGTACTGAGGGAGCGCTGCACTGTCAGAGGGTCAGTACTGAGGGAGCGCTGCACTGTCAGAGGGTCAGTACTGAAGGAGCGCTGCATTGTCAGAGCGTCAGTACTGAGGGAGTGTTGCACTGTCAGAGGGTCAGTACTGAGGGAGTGCTGCACTGTCAGAGGGTCAGTAACAAGGGAGTGCTGCACTGTCAGAAGGTCAGTACTGAGGGAGTGTTGCACTGTCGGAGGGTCAGTACTGAGGGAGTGCTGCACTGTCAGAGGGTCAGTAGTGAGGGAGTGCTGCACTGTCAGAGGGTCAGTACTGAGGGAGTGCTGCACTGTCAGAGAGTCAGTACCGAGGGAGTGCTGCACTGTCAGAGGGTCAGTACTGAGGGACTGCTGCACTGTCAGAGGGTCAGTACTGAGGGAGTGTTGCACTGTCAGTGGGTCAGTACTGAGGGAGTGCTGCACTGTCAGAGGGTCAGTACCAAGGGAGTGCTGCACTGTCAGAGGGTCAGTACTGAGGGAGTGTTGCACTGTCAGAGGGTCAGTACAGAGGGAGTGCTGCACTGTCAGAGGGTCAGTACCAAGGGAGTGCTGCACTGTCAGAGGGTCGGTACTGAGGGAGCGCCACATTGTCAAACGGTCAGGACTGAGGGAGTGCTGCATTGTCAGAGGGTCAGTACTGAGGGAGAGCTGCACTGTCAGAGGGTCAGTACTGAGGGAGTGCTGCACTGTCAGAGGGTCAGTACCAAGGGAGTGCTGCACTGTCAGAGGGTCAGAACTGAGGGAGTGCTGCACTGTCAGAGGATCAGTACCAAGGGAGTGCTGCACTGTCAGAGGGTCAGTACTGAGGGAGCGCTGCATTGTCAGACGGTCAGTACTGAGGGAGTGCTGCATTGTCAGAGGGTCAGTACTGAGGGAGAGCTGCACTGTCAGAGGGTCAGTACTGAGGGAGTGCTGCACTGTCAGAGGGTCAGTACCAAGGGAGTGCTGCACTGTCAGAGGGTCAGTACTGAGGGAGTGCTGCACTGTCAGAGGGTCAGTACCAAGGGAGTGCTGCACTGTCAGAGGGTCAGTACTGAGGGAGCGCTGCATTGTCAGACGGTCAGTACTGAGGGAGTGCTGCATTGTCAGAGGGTCAGTACTGAGGGAGAGCTGCACTGTCAGAGGGTCAGTACTGAGGGAGTGCTGCATTGTCAGAGGGTCAGTACTGAGGGAGTGCTGCACTGTCAGAGGGTCAGTACTGAGGGAGCGCTGCACTGTCAGAGGGTCAGTACCAATGGAGTGCTGCACTGTCAGAGGGTCAGTACTGAGGGAGTGTTGCACTGTCAGAGGATCAGTACTGAGGGAGTGTTGCACTGTCAGTGGGTCAGTACTGAGGGAGTGCTGCACTGTCAGAGGGTCAGTACTGAGGGAGTGCTGCACTGTCAGAGGGTCAGTACCAAGGGAGTGCAGCACTGTCAGAGGGTCAGTACTGAGGGAGTGCTGCACTGTCAGAGGGTCAGTACTGAGGGAGTGTTGCACTGTCAGAGGGTCAGTACTGAGGGAGTGCTGCACTGTCAGAGGGTCAGTACCAAGGGAGTGCTGCACTGTCAGAGGGTCAGTACTGAGGGAGCGCTGCACTGTCAGAGGGTCAGTACCAAGGGAGTGCAGCACTGTCAGAGGGTCAGTACTGAGGGAGTGCTGCACTGTCAGAGGGTCAGTACTGAGGGAGTGTTGCACTGTCAGAGGGTCAGTACCAAGGGAGTGCTGCACTGTCAGAGGGTCAGTACTGAGGGAGTGTTGCACTGTCAGAGGGTCAGTACTGAGGGAGTGCTGCACTGTCAGAGGGTCAGTACTGAGGGAGTGCTGCACTGTCAGAGGGTCAGTACCAAGGGAGTGCTGCACTGTCAGACGGTCAGTACAGAGGGAGTGCCGCAGTGTCAGAGGGTCAGTACTGAGGGAGCGCTGCACTGTCAGAGGGTCAGTACTGAGGGAGCGCTGCATTGTCAGAGTGTCAGTACTGAGGGAGCGCTGCATTGTCAGAGGGTCAGTACTGAGGGAGCGCTGCACTGTCAGACGGTCATTACTGAGGGAGCGCTGCACTGTCAGAGGGTCAGTACTGAAGGAGCGCTGCATTGTCAGAGGGTCAGTACCAAGGGAGTGCTGCACTGTCAGAGCGTCAGTACTGAGGGAGTGTTGCACTGTCAGAGGGTCAGTACTGAGGGACTGCTGCACTGTCAGAGGGTCAGTACCAAGGGAGTGCTGCACTGTCAGAAGGTCTGTACTGAGGGAGTGTTGCACTGTCGGAGGGTCAGTACTGAGGGAGTGCTGCACTGTCAGAGGGTCAGTACTGAGGGAGTGCTGCACTGTCAGAGGGTCAGTACCGAGGGAGTGCTGCACTGTCAGAGGGTCAGTACTGAGGGACTGCTGCACTGTCAGAGGGTCAGTACTGAGGGACTGCTGCACTGTCAGAGGGTCAGTACTGAGGGAGTGTTGCATTGTCAGAGGGTCAGTACTGAGGGAGTGCTGCACTGTCAGAGGGTCACTACCAAGGGAGTGCTGCACTGTCAGAGGGTCAGTACTGAGGGAGTGTTGCACTGTCAGAGGGTCAGTACTGAGGGAGTGCTGCACTGTCAGAGTGTCAGTACCAAGGGAGTGCTGCACTGTCAGAGGGTCGGTACTGAGGGAGCGCTGCATTGTCAAACGGTCTGGACTGAGGGAGTGCTGCATTGTCAGAGGGTCAGTACTGAGGGAGAGCTGCACTGTCAGAGGGTCAGTACTGAGGGAGTGCTGCAATGTCAGAGGGTCAGTACCAAGGGAGTGCTGCACTGTCAGAGGGTCAGTACTGAGGGAGCGCTGCATTGTCAGACGGTCAGTACTGAGGGAGTGCTGCATTGTCAGAGGGTCAGTACTGAGGGAGAGCTGCACTGTCAAAGGGTCAGTACTGAGGGAACGCTGCATTGTCAGAAGGTCAGTACTGAGGGAGTGCTGCATTGTCAGCGGGTCAGTACTGAGGGAGAGCTGCACTGTCAGAGGGTCAGTACTGAGGGAGTGCTGCACTGTCAGAGGGTCAGTACTGAGGGAGCGCTGCACTGTCAGAGGGTCAGTACCAAGGGAGTGCTGCACTGTCAGAGGGTCAGTACTGAGGGAGTGCTGCACTCAGAGGGTCAGTACTGAGGGAGTGCTGCACTGTCAGAGGGTCAGTACCAAGGGAGTGCAGCACTGTCAGAGGGTCAGTACTGAGGGAGTGCTGCACTGTCAGTGGGTCAGTACTGAGGGAATGTTGCACTGTCAGAGGGTCAGTACCAAGGGAGTGCTGCACTGTCAGAGGGTCAGTACTGAGGGAGTGTTGCACTGTCAGAGGGTCAGTACTGAGGGAGTGCTGCATTGTCAGAGGGTCAGTACTGAGGGAGAGCTGCACTGTCAGAGGGTCAGTACTGAGGGAGCGCTGCATTGTCAGAAGGTCAGTACTGAGGGAGTGCTGCATTGTCAGCGGGTCAGTACTGAGGGAGAGCTGCACTGTCAGAGGGTCAGTACTGAGGGAGTGCTGCACTGTCAGAGGGTCAGTACTGAGGGAGCGCTGCACTGTCAGAGGGTCAGTACCAAGGGAGTGCTGCACTGTCAGAGGGTCAGTACTGAGGGAGTGCTGCACTGTCAGAGGGTCAGTACTGAGGGAGTGCTGCACTGTCAGAGGGTCAGTACCAAGGGAGTGCAGCACTGTCAGAGGGTCAGTACTGAGGGAGTGCTGCACTGTCAGTGGGTCAGTACTGAGGGAATGTTGCACTGTCAGAGGGTCAGTACCAAGGGAGTGCTGCACTGTCAGAGGGTCAGTACTGAGGGAGTGTTGCACTGTCAGAGGGTCAGTACTGAGGGAGTGCTGCACTGTCAGAGGGTCAGTACCAAGGGAGTGCAGCACTGTCAGAGGGTCAGTACTGAGGGAGTGCTGCATTGTCAGAGGGTCAGTACTGAGGGAGCGCTGCATTGTCAGACGGTCAGTACAGAGGGAGTGCCGCATTGTCAGAGGGTCAGTCCTGAGGGAGAGCTGCACTGTCAGAGGGTCAGTACTGAGGGAGCGCTGCATTGTCAGAAGGTCAGTACTGAGGGAGTGCTGCATTGTCAGAGGGTCAGTACTGAGGGAGCGCTGCACTGTCAGAGGGTCAGTACTGAGGATGCGCTGCATTGTCAGAGGGTCAGTACTGAGGGAGCGCTGCATTGTCAGAGGGTCAGTACTGAAGGAGCGCTGCACTGTCAGAGGGTCAGTACTGAAGGAGCGCTGCATTGTCAGAGGGTCAGTACTGAAGGAGCGCTGCATTGTCAGAGGTTCAGTACTGAGGGAGCGCTGCACTGTCAGAGGGTCAGTACTGAAGGAGCGCTGCATTGTCAGGGGGTCAGTACCAAGGGATTGCTGCACTGTCAGAGCGTCAGTACTGAGGGAGTGTTGCACTGTCAGAGGGTCAGTACTGAGGGAGTGCTGCACTGTCAGAGGGTCAGTACCAAGGGAGTGCTGCACTGTCAGAAGGTCAGTACTGAGGAAGTGTTGCACTGTCGGAGGGTCAGTACTGAGGGAGTGTTGCACTGTCAGAGTGTCAGTACTGAGGGAGTGCTGCACTGTCAGAGGGTCAGTACTGAGGGAGTGCTGCACTGTCAGTGGGTCAGTACCAAGGGAGTGCTGCACTCAGAGGGTCAGTACTGAGGGACTGCTGCACTGTCAGAGGGTCAGTACAGAGGGAGTGTTGCACTGTCAGAGGGTCAGTACTGAGGGAGTGCTGCACTGTCAGAGGGTCAGTACCAAGGGAGTGCTGCACTGTCAGAGGGTCAGTACTGAGGGAGTGCTGCACTGTCAGAGGGTAAATAACAAGGGAGTGCTGCACTGTCAGAGGGTCAGTACTGAGGGAGCGCTGCATTGTCAAACGGTCAGTACTGAGGGAGTGCTGCATTGTCAGAGGGTCAGTACTGAGGGAGAGCTGCACTGTCAGAGGGTCAGTACTGAGGGCGTGCTGCACTGTCAGAGGGTCAGTACCAAGGGAGTGCTGCACTGTCAGAGCGTCAGTACTGAGGGAGTGCTGCACTGTCAGAGGGTCAGTACCAAGGGAGTGCTGCACTGTCAGAGGGTCAGTACTGAGGGAGTGCTGCACTGTCAGAGGGTCAGTACTGAGGGAGCGCTGCATTGTCAAATGGTCAGTACTGAGGGAGTGCTGCATTGTCAGAGGGTCAGTACTGAGGGAGAGCTGCACTGTCAGAGGGTCAGTACTGAGGGAGTGCTGCACTGTCAGAGGGTCAGTACCAAGGGAGTGCTGCACTGTCAGAGGGTCAGTACTGAGGGAGTGCTGCACTGTCAGAGGGTCAGTACCAAGGGAGTGCTGCACTGTCAGAGGGTCAGTACTGAGGGAGCGCTGCATTGTCAGACAGTCAGTACTGAGGGAGTGCTGCATTGTCAGAGGGTCAGTACTGAGGGAGAGCTGCACTGTCAGAGGGTCAGTACTGAGGGAGTGCTGCACTGTCAGAGGGTCAGTACTGAGGGAGCGCTGCACTGTCAGAGGGTCAGTACCAAGGGAGTGCTGCAATGTCAGAGGGTCAGTACTGAGGGAGTGTTGCACTGTCAGAGGGTCAGTACTGAGGGAGTGCTGCACTGTCAGAAGGTCAGTACTGAGGGAGTGCTGCACTGTCAGAGGGTCAGTACCAAGGGAGTGCAGCACTGTCAGAGGGTCAGTACTGAGGGAGTGTTGCACTGTCAGAGGGTCTGTACTGAGGGAGTGCTGCACTGTCAGAGGGTCAGTACCAAGGGAGTGCTGCACTGTCAGAAGGTCAGTACTGAGGGAGTGCTGCACTGTCAGAGGGTCAGTACCAAGGGAGTGCTGCACTTTCAGAGGGTCAGTACTGAGGGAGTGTTGCACTGTCAGAGGGTCTGTACTGAGGGAGTGCTGCACTGTCAGAGGGTCAGTACCAAGGGAGTGCTGCACTGTCAGAGGGTCAGTACTGAGGGAGCGCTGCATTGTCAAACGGTCAGTACTGAGGGAGTGCTGCATTGTCAGAGGGTCAGTACTGAGGGAGAGCTGCACCGTCGGAGAGTCAGTACTGAGGGAGTGCTGCACTGCCAGAGGGTCAGTACCATGGGAGTGCTGCACTGTCAGAGGGTCAGTACTGAGGGAGCGTTGCATTGTCAGAGGGTCAGTACTGAGGGAGCGCTGCATTGTCAGACGGTCAGTACAGAGGGAGTGCCGCATTGTCAGAGGGTCAGTACTGAGGGAGAGCTGCACTGTCAGAGGGTCAGTACTGAGGTAGAGCTGCACTGTCAGAGGGTCAGTACTGAGGGAGCGCTGCATTGTCAGAAGGTCAGTACTGAGGGAGCGCTGCACTGTCAGAGGGTCAGTACTGAGGGTGCGCTGCATTGTCAGAGGGTCAGTACTGAGGGAGCGCTGCATTGTCAGAGGGTCAGTACTGAAGGAGCGCTGCACTGTCAGAGGGTCAGTACTGAAGGAGCGCTGCATTGTCAGAGGGTCAGTACTGAAGGAGCGCTGCATTGTCAGAGGGTCAGTACTGAGGGAGCGCTGCACTGTCAGAGGGTCAGTACTGAAGGAGCGCTGCATTGTCAGAGGGTCAGTACCAAGGGAGTGCTGCACTGTCAGAGCGTCAGTACTGAGGGAGTGTTGCACTGTCAGAGGGTCAGTACTGAGGGAGTGCTGCACTGTCAGAGGGTCAGTACCAAGGGAGTGCTGCACTCTCAGAAGGTCAGTACTGAGGGAGTGTTGCACTGTCGGAGGGTCTGTACTGAGGGAGTGTTGCACTGTCAGAGGGTCAGTACTGAGGGAGTGCTGCACTGTCAGAGGGTCAGTACTGAGGGAGTGCTGCACTGTCAGAGGGTCAGTACTGAGGGAGTGCTGCACTGTCAGAGGGTCAGTACTGAGGGACTGCTGCACTGTCAGAGGGTCAGTACTGAGGGACTGCTGCACTGTCAGAGGGTCAGTACTGAGGGAGTGTTGCAATGTCAGAGGGTCAGTACTGAGGGAGTGCTGCACTGTCAGAGGGTCAGTACCAAGGGAGTGCTGCACTGTCAGAGGGTCAGTACTGAGGGAGTGCTGCACTGTCAGAGGGTCAGTACCAAGGGAGTGCTGCACTGTCAGAGGGTCAGTATTGAGGGAGAGCTGCACTGTCAGAGGGTCAGTACTGAGGGCGTGCTGCACTGTCAGAGGGTCAGTACCAAGGGAGTGCTGCACTGTCAGAGGGTCAGTACTGAGGGAGTGCTGCACTGTCAGAGGGTCAGTACCAAGGGAGTGCTGCACTGTCAGAGGGTCAGTACTGAGGGAGTGCTGCACTGTCAGAGGGTCAGTACTGAGGGAGCGCTGCATTGTCAAACGGTCAGTATTGAGGGAGTGCTGCATTGTCAGAGGGTCAGTACTGAGGGAGAGCTGCACTGTCAGAGGGTCAGTACTGAGGGAGTGCTGCACTGTCAGAGGGTCAGTACCAAGGGAGTGCTGCACTGTCGGAGGGTCAGTACTGAGGGAGTGCTGCACTGTCAGAGGGTCAGTACCAAGGGAGTGCTGCACTGTCAGAGGGTCAGTACTGAGGGAGCGCTGCATTGTCAGACGGTCAGTACTGAGGGAGTGCTGCATTGTCAGAGGGTCAGTACTGAGGGAGAGCTGCACTGTCAGAGGGTCAGTACTGAGGGAGCGCTGCATTGTCAGAACGTCCGTACTGAGGGAGTGCTGCATTGTCAGAGGGTCAGTACTGAGGGAGAGCTGCACTGTCAGAGGGTCAGTACTGAGGGAGTGTTGCACTGTCAGAGGGTCAGTACTGAGGGAGCGCTGCACTGTCAGATGGTCAGGACCAAGGGAGTGCTGCACTGTCAGAGGATCAGTACTGAGGGAGCGTTGCACTGTCAGAGGGTCAGTACTGAGGGAGTGCTGCACTGTCAGAGGGTCAGTAGTGAGGGAGTGCTGCACTGTCAGAGGGTCAGTACCAAGGGAGTGCAGCACTGTCAGAGGGTCAGTACTGAGGGAGTGCTGCACTGTCAGAGGGTCAGTACTGAGGGAGTGCTGCACTGTCAGAGGGTCAGTACTGAGGGAGTGCTGCACTGTCAGAGGGTCAGTACCAAGGGAGTGCAGCACTGTCAGAGGGTCAGTACTGAGGGAGCGCTGCATTGTCAAACGGTCAGTACTGAGGGAGTGCTGCATTGTCAGAGGGTCAGTACTGAGGGAGAGCTGCACTGTTAGAGGGTCAGTACTGAGGGAGTGCTGCACTGTCAGAGGGTCAGTACCATGGGAGTGCTGCACTGTCAGAGGGTCTGTACTGAGGGAGCGTTGCATTGTCAGAGGGTCAGTACTGAGGGAGCGCTGCATTGTCAGACGGTCAGTACGGAGGGAGTGCCGCATTGTCAGATGGTCAGTACTGAGGGTGCGCTGCATTGTCAGAGAGTCAGTACTGAGGGAGCGCTGCATTGTCAGAGGGTCAGTACTGAGGGAGCGCTGCACTGTCAGAGGGTCAGTACTGAAGGAGCGCTGCACTGTCAGAGGGTCAGTACTGAAGGAGCGCTGCATTGTCAGAGGGTCAGTACTGAAGGAGCGCTGCATTGTCAGAGGGTCAGTACTGAGGGAGCGCTGCACTGTCAGAGGGTCAGTACTGAAGGAGCGCTGCATTGTCAGAGGGTCAGTACCAAGGGAGTGTTGCACTGTCAGAGGGTCAGTACTGAGGGAGTGCTGCACTGTCAGAAGGTCAGTACTGAGGGAGTGCTGCACTGTCAGAGGGTCAGTACCAAGGGAGTGCTGCACTCAGAGGGTCAGTACTGAGGGACTGCTGCACTGTCAGAGGGTCAGTACAGAGGGAGTGTTGCACTGTCAGAGGGTCAGTACTGAGGGAGTGCTGCACTGTCAGAGGGTCAGTACCAAGGGAGTGCTGCACTGTCAGATGGTCAGTACTGAGGGAGTGCTGCACTGTCAGAGGGTAAATAACAAGGGAGTGCTGCACTGTCAGAGGGTCAGTACTGAGGGAGCGCTGCATTGTCAAACGGTCAGTACTGAGGGAGTGCTGCATTGTCAGAGGGTCAGTACTGAGGGAGAGCTGCACTGTCAGAGGGTCAGTACTTAGGGCGTGCTGCACTGTCAGAGGGTCAGTACCAAGGGAGTGCTGCACTGTCAGAGCGTCAGTACTGAGGGAGTGCTGCACTGTCAGAGGGTCAGTACCAAGGGAGTGCTGCACTTTCAGAGGGTCAGTACTGAGGGAGTGCTGCACTGTCAGAGGGTCAGTACTGAGGGAGCGCTGCATTGTCAAATGGTCAGTACTGAGGGAGTGCTGCATTGTCAGAGGGTCAGTACTGAGGGAGAGCTGCACTGTCAGAGGGTCAGTACTGAGGGAGTGCTGCACTGTCAGAGGGTCAGTACCAAGGGAGTGCTGCACTGTCAGAGGGTCAGTACTGAGGGAGTGCTGCACTGTCAGAGGGTCAGTACCAAGGGAGTGCTGCACTGTCAGAGGGTCAGTACTGAGGGAGCGCTGCATTGTCAGACAGTCAGTACTGAGGGAGTGCTGCATTGTCAGAGGGTCAGTACTGAGGGAGAGCTGCACTGTCAGAGGGTCAGTACTGAGGGAGTGCTGCACTGTCAGAGGGTCAGTACTGAGGGAGCGCTGCACTGTCAGAGGGTCAGTACCAAGGGAGTGCAGCACTGTCAGAGGGTCAGTACTGAGGGAGCGCTGCATTGTCAAACGGTCAGTACTGAGGGAGTGCTGCATTGTCAGAGGGTCAGTACTGAGGGAGAGCTGCACTGTTAGAGGGTCAGTACTGAGGGAGTGCTGCACTGTCAGAGGGTCAGTACCATGGGAGTGCTGCACTGTCAGAGGGTCTGTACTGAGGGAGCGTTGCATTGTCAGAGGGTCAGTACTGAGGGAGCGCTGCATTGTCAGACGGTCAGTACGGAGGGAGTGCCGCATTGTCAGATGGTCAGTACTGAGGGTGCGCTGCATTGTCAGAGAGTCAGTACTGAGGGAGCGCTGCATTGTCAGAGGGTCAGTACTGAGGGAGCGCTGCACTGTCAGAGGGTCAGTACTGAAGGAGCGCTGCACTGTCAGAGGGTCAGTACTGAAGGAGCGCTGCATTGTCAGAGGGTCAGTACTGAAGGAGCGCTGCATTGTCAGAGGGTCAGTACTGAGGGAGCGCTGCACTGTCAGAGGGTCAGTACTGAAGGAGCGCTGCATTGTCAGAGGGTCAGTACCAAGGGAGTGTTGCACTGTCAGAGGGTCAGTACTGAGGGAGTGCTGCACTGTCAGAAGGTCAGTACTGAGGGAGTGCTGCACTGTCAGAGGGTCAGTACCAAGGGAGTGCTGCACTCAGAGGGTCAGTACTGAGGGACTGCTGCACTGTCAGAGGGTCAGTACAGAGGGAGTGTTGCACTGTCAGAGGGTCAGTACTGAGGGAGTGCTGCACTGTCAGAGGGTCAGTACCAAGGGAGTGCTGCACTGTCAGATGGTCAGTACTGAGGGAGTGCTGCACTGTCAGAGGGTAAATAACAAGGGAGTGCTGCACTGTCAGAGGGTCAGTACTGAGGGAGCGCTGCATTGTCAAACGGTCAGTACTGAGGGAGTGCTGCATTGTCAGAGGGTCAGTACTGAGGGAGAGCTGCACTGTCAGAGGGTCAGTACTTAGGGCGTGCTGCACTGTCAGAGGGTCAGTACCAAGGGAGTGCTGCACTGTCAGAGCGTCAGTACTGAGGGAGTGCTGCACTGTCAGAGGGTCAGTACCAAGGGAGTGCTGCACTTTCAGAGGGTCAGTACTGAGGGAGTGCTGCACTGTCAGAGGGTCAGTACTGAGGGAGCGCTGCATTGTCAAATGGTCAGTACTGAGGGAGTGCTGCATTGTCAGAGGGTCAGTACTGAGGGAGAGCTGCACTGTCAGAGGGTCAGTACTGAGGGAGTGCTGCACTGTCAGAGGGTCAGTACCAAGGGAGTGCTGCACTGTCAGAGGGTCAGTACTGAGGGAGTGCTGCACTGTCAGAGGGTCAGTACCAAGGGAGTGCTGCACTGTCAGAGGGTCAGTACTGAGGGAGCGCTGCATTGTCAGACAGTCAGTACTGAGGGAGTGCTGCATTGTCAGAGGGTCAGTACTGAGGGAGAGCTGCACTGTCAGAGGGTCAGTACTGAGGGAGTGCTGCACTGTCAGAGGGTCAGTACTGAGGGAGCGCTGCACTGTCAGAGGGTCAGTACCAAGGGAGTGCTGCAATGTCAGAGGGTCAGTACTGAGGGAGTGTTGCACTGTCAGAGGGTCAGTACTGAGGGAGTGCTGCACTGTCAGAAGGTCAGTACTGAGGGAGTGCTGCACTGTCAGAGGGTCAGTACCAAGGGAGTGCAGCACTGTCAGAGGGTCAGTACTGAGGGAGTGTTGCACTGTCAGAGGGTCTGTACTGAGGGAGTGCTGCACTGTCAGAGGGTCAGTACCAAGGGAGTGCTGCACTGTCAGAAGGTCAGTACTGAGGGAGTGCTGCACTGTCAGAGGGTCAGTACCAAGGGAGTGCTGCACTTTCAGAGGGTCAGTACTGAGGGAGTGTTGCACTGTCAGAGGGTCTGTACTGAGGGAGTGCTGCACTGTCAGAGGGTCAGTACCAAGGGAGTGCTGCACTGTCAGAGGGTCAGTACTGAGGGAGCGCTGCATTGTCAAACGGTCAGTACTGAGGGAGTGCTGCATTGTCAGAGGGTCAGTACTGAGGGAGAGCTGCACCGTCGGAGAGTCAGTACTGAGGGAGTGCTGCACTGCCAGAGGGTCAGTACCATGGGAGTGCTGCACTGTCAGACGGTCAGTACTGAGGGAGCGTTGCATTGTCAGAGGGTCAGTACTGAGGGAGCGCTGCATTGTCAGACGGTCAGTACAGAGGGAGTGCCGCATTGTCAGAGGGTCAGTACTGAGGGAGAGCTGCACTGTCAGAGGGTCAGTACTGAGGTAGAGCTGCACTGTCAGAGGGTCAGTACTGAGGGAGCGCTGCATTGTCAGAAGGTCAGTACTGAGGGAGCGCTGCACTGTCAGAGGGTCAGTACTGAGGGTGCGCTGCATTGTCAGAGGGTCAGTACTGAGGGAGCGCTGCATTGTCAGAGGGTCAGTACTGAAGGAGCGCTGCACTGTCAGAGGGTCAGTACTGAAGGAGCGCTGCATTGTCAGAGGGTCAGTACTGAAGGAGCGCTGCATTGTCAGAGGGTCAGTACTGAGGGAGCGCTGCACTGTCAGAGGGTCAGTACTGAAGGAGCGCTGCATTGTCAGAGGGTCAGTACCAAGGGAGTGCTGCACTGTCAGAGCGTCAGTACTGAGGGAGTGTTGCACTGTCAGAGGGTCAGTACTGAGGGAGTGCTGCACTGTCAGAGGGCCAGTACCAAGGGAGTGCTGCACTCTCAGAAGGTCAGTACTGAGGGAGTGTTGCACTGTCGGAGGGTCAGTACTGAGGGAGTGTTGCACTGTCAGAGGGTCAGTACTGAGGGAGTGCTGCACTGTCAGAGGGTCAGTACTGAGGGAGTGCTGCACTGTCAGAGGGTCAGTACTGAGGGAGTGCTGCACTGTCAGAGGGTCAGTACTGAGGGACTGCTGCACTGTCAGAGGGTCAGTACTGAGGGACTGCTGCACTGTCAGAGGGTCAGTACTGAGGGAGTGTTGCAATGTCAGAGGGTCAGTACTGAGGGAGTGCTGCACTGTCAGAGGGTCAGTACCAAGGGAGTGCTGCACTGTCAGAGGGTCAGTACTGAGGGAGTGCTGCACTGTCAGAGGGTCAGTACCAAGGGAGTGCTGCACTGTCAGAGGGTCAGTATTGAGGGAGAGCTGCACTGTCAGAGGGTCAGTACTGAGGGCGTGCTGCACTTTCAGAGGGTCAGTACCAAGGGAGTGCTGCACTGTCAGAGGGTCAGTACTGAGGGAGTGCTGCACTGTCAGAGGGTCAGTACCAAGGGAGTGCTGCACTGTCAGAGGGTCAGTACTGAGGGAGTGCTGCACTGTCAGAGGGTCAGTACTGAATGAGCGCTGCATTGTCAAACGGTCAGTATTGAGGGAGTGCTGCATTGTCAGAGGGTCAGTACTGAGGGAGAGCTGCACTGTCAGAGGGTCAGTACTGAGGGAGTGCTGCACTGTCAGAGGGTCAGTACCAAGGGAGTGCTGCACTGTCGGAGGGTCAGTACTGAGGGAGTGCTGCACTGTCAGAGGGTCAGTACCAAGGGAGTGCTGCACTGTCAGAGGGTCAGTACTGAGGGAGCGCTGCATTGTCAGACGGTCAGTACTGAGGGAGTGCTGCATTGTAGGAGGGTCAGTACTGAGGGAGAGCTGCACTGTCAGAGGGTCAGTACTGAGGGAGCGCTGCATTGTCAGAACGTCCGTACTGAGGGAGTGCTGCATTGTCAGAGGGTCAGTACTGAGGGAGAGCTGCACTGTCAGAGGGTCAGTACTGAGGGAGTGTTGCACTGTCAGAGGGTCAGTACTGAGGGAGCGCTGCACTGTCAGAGGGTCAGGACCAAGGGAGTGCTGCACTGTCAGAGGATCAGTACTGAGGGAGTGTTGCACTGTCAGAGGGTCAGTACTGAGGGAGTGCTGCACTGTCAGAGGGTCAGTAGTGAGGGAGTGCTGCACTGTCAGAGGGTCAGTACCAAGGGAGTGCAGCACTGTCAGAGGGTCAGTACTGAGGGAGTGCTGCACTGTCAGAGGGTCAGTACTGAGGGAGTGCTGCACTGTCAGAGGGTCAGTACCAAGGGAGTGCAGCACTGTCAGAGGGTCAGTACTGAGGGAGCGCTGCATTGTCAAACGGTCAGTACTGAGGGAGTGCTGCATTGTCAGAGGGTCAGTACTGAGGGAGAGCTGCACTGTCAGAGGGTCAGTACTGAGGGAGTGCTGCACTGTCAGAGGGTCAGTACCATGGGAGTGCTGCACTGTCAGAGGGTCTGTACTGAGGGAGCGTTGCATTGTCAGAGGGTCAGTACTGAGGGAGCGCTGCATTGTCAGACGGTCAGTACGGAGGGAGTGCCGCATTGTCAGATGGTCAGTACTGAGGGCGAGCTGCAGTGTCAGAGGGTCAGTACTGAGGGAGCGCTGCATTGTCAGAAGGTCAGTACTGAGGGAGTGCTGCATTGTCAGAGGGTCAGTACTGAGGGAGCGCTGCACTGTCAGAGGGTCAGTACTGAGGGTGCGCTGCATTGTCAGAGAGTCAGTACTGAGGGAGCGCTGCATTGTCAGAGGGTCAGTACTGAAGGAGCGCTGCACTGTCAGAGGGTCAGTACTGAAGGAGCGCTGCACTGTCAGAGGGTCAGTACTGAAGGAGCGCTGCATTGTCAGAGGGTCAGTACTGAAGGAGCGCTGCATTGTCAGAGGGTCAGTACTGAGGGAGCGCTGCACTGTCAGAGGGTCAGTACTGAAGGAGCGCTGCATTGTCAGAGGGTCAGTACCAAGGGAGTGTTGCACTGTCAGAGGGTCAGTACTGAGGGAGTGCTGCACTGTCAGAAGGTCAGTACTGAGGGAGTGCTGCATTGTCAGAGGGTCAGTACTGAGGGAGAGCTGCACTGTCAGAGGGTCAGTACTGAGGGAGTGCTGCACTGTCAGAGGGTCAGTACCAAGGGAGTGCTGCACTGTCAGAGGGTCAGTACTGAGGGAGTGCTGCACTGTCAGAGGGTCAGTACCAAGGGAGTGCTGCACTGTCAGAGGGTCAGTACTGAGGGAGCGCTGCATTGTCAGACAGTCAGTACTGAGGGAGTGCTGCATTGTCAGAGGGTCAGTACTGAGGGAGAGCTGCACTGTCAGAGGGTCAGTACTGAGGGAGTGCTGCACTGTCAGAGGGTCAGTACTGAGGGAGCGCTGCACTGTCAGAGGGTCAGTACCAAGGGAGTGCTGCAATGTCAGAGGGTCAGTACTGAGGGAGTGTTGCACTGTCAGAGGGTCAGTACTGAGGGAGTGCTGCACTGTCAGAAGGTCAGTACTGAGGGAGTGCTGCACTGTCAGAGGGTCAGTACCAAGGGAGTGCAGCACTGTCAGAGGGTCAGTACTGAGGGAGTGTTGCACTGTCAGAGGGTCTGTACTGAGGGAGTGCTGCACTGTCAGAGGGTCAGTACCAAGGGAGTGCTGCACTGTCAGAAGGTCAGTACTGAGGGAGTGCTGCACTGTCAGAGGGTCAGTACCAAGGGAGTGCTGCACTTTCAGAGGGTCAGTACTGAGGGAGTGTTGCACTGTCAGAGGGTCTGTACTGAGGGAGTGCTGCACTGTCAGAGGGTCAGTACCAAGGGAGTGCTGCACTGTCAGAGGGTCAGTACTGAGGGAGCGCTGCATTGTCAAACGGTCAGTACTGAGGGAGTGCTGCATTGTCAGAGGGTCAGTACTGAGGGAGAGCTGCACCGTCGGAGAGTCAGTACTGAGGGAGTGCTGCACTGCCAGAGGGTCAGTACCATGGGAGTGCTGCACTGTCAGAGGGTCAGTACTGAGGGAGCGTTGCATTGTCAGAGGGTCAGTACTGAGGGAGCGCTGCATTGTCAGACGGTCAGTACAGAGGGAGTGCCGCATTGTCAGAGGGTCAGTACTGAGGGAGAGCTGCACTGTCAGAGGATCAGTACTGAGGTAGAGCTGCACTGTCAGAGGGTCAGTACTGAGGGAGCGCTGCATTGTCAGAAGGTCAGTACTGAGGGAGCGCTGCACTGTCAGAGGGTCAGTACTGAGGGTGCGCTGCATTGTCAGAGGGTCAGTACTGAGGGAGCGCTGCATTGTCAGAGGGTCAGTACTGAAGGAGCGCTGCACTGTCAGAGGGTCAGTACTGAAGGAGCGCTGCATTGTCAGAGGGTCAGTACTGAAGGAGCGCTGCATTGTCAGAGGGTCAGTACTGAGGGAGCGCTGCACTGTCAGAGGGTCAGTACTGAAGGAGCGCTGCATTGTCAGAGGGTCAGTACCAAGGGAGTGCTGCACTGTCAGAGCGTCAGTACTGAGGGAGTGTTGCACTGTCAGAGGGTCAGTACTGAGGGAGTGCTGCACTGTCAGAGGGTCAGTACCAAGGGAGTGCTGCACTCTCAGAAGGTCAGTACTGAGGGAGTGTTGCACTGTCGGAGGGTCAGTACTGAGGGAGTGTTGCACTGTCAGAGGGTCAGTACTGAGGGAGTGCTGCACTGTCAGAGGGTCAGTACTGAGGGAGTGCTGCACTGTCAGAGGGTCAGTACTGAGGGAGTGCTGCACTGTCAGAGGGTCAGTACTGAGGGACTGCTGCACTGTCAGAGGGTCAGTACTGAGGGACTGCTGCACTGTCAGAGGGTCAGTACTGAGGGAGTGTTGCAATGTCAGAGGGTCAGTACTGAGGGACTGCTGCACTGTCAGAGGGTCAGTACCAAGGGAGTGCTGCACTGTCAGAGGGTCAGTACTGAGGGAGTGCTGCACTGTCAGAGGGTCAGTACCAAGGGAGTGCTGCACTGTCAGAGGGTCAGTATTGAGGGAGAGCTGCACTGTCAGAGGGTCAGTACTGAGGGCGTGCTGCACTGTCAGAGGGTCAGTACCAAGGGAGTGCTGCACTGTCAGAGGGTCAGTACTGAGGGAGTGCTGCACTGTCAGAGGGTCAGTACCAAGGGAGTGCTGCACTGTCAGAGGGTCAGTACTGAGGGAGTGCTGCACTGTCAGAAGGTCAGTACTGAGGGAGCGCTGCATTGTCAAACGGTCAGTATTGAGGGAGTGCTGCATTGTCAGAGGGTCAGTACTGAGGGAGAGCTGCACTGTCAGAGGGTCAGTACTGAGGGAGTGCTGCACTGTCAGAGGGTCAGTACCAAGGGAGTGCTGCACTGTCGGAGGGTCAGTACTGAGGGAGTGCTGCACTGTCAGAGGGTCAGTACCAAGGGAGTGCTGCACTGTCAGAGGGTCAGTACTGAGGGAGCGCTGCATTGTCAGACGGTCAGTACTGAGGGAGAGCTGCACTGTCAGAGGGTCAGTACTGAGGGAGCGCTGCATTGTCAGAACGTCCGTACTGAGGGAGTGCTGCATTGTCAGAGGGTCAGTACTGAGGGAGAGCTGCACTGTCAGAGGGTCAGTACTGAGGGAGTGTTGCACTGTCAGAGGGTCAGTACTGAGGGAGCGCTGCACTGTCAGAGGGTCAGGACCAAGGGAGTGCTGCACTGTCAGAGGATCAGTACTGAGGGAGTGTTGCACTGTCAGAGGGTCAGTACTGAGGGAGTGCTGCACTGTCAGAGGGTCAGTAGTGAGGGAGTGCTGCACTGTCAGAGGGTCAGTACCAAGGGAGTGCAGCACTGTCAGAGGGTCAGTACTGAGGGAGTGCTGCACTGTCAGAGGGTCAGTACTGAGGGAGTGCTGCACTGTCAGAGGGTCAGTACTGAGGGAGTGCTGCACTGTCAGAGGGTCAGTACCAAGGGAGTGCAGCACTGTCAGAGGGTCAGTACTGAGGGAGCGCTGCATTGTCAAACGGTCAGTACTGAGGGAGTGCTGCATTGTCAGAGGGTCAGTACTGAGGGAGAGCTGCACTGTCAGAGGGTCAGTACTGAGGGAGTGCTGCACTGTCAGAGGGTCAGTACCATGGGTGTGCTGCACTGTCAGAGGGTCTGTACTGAGGGAGCGTTGCATTGTCAGAGGGTCAGTACTGAGGGAGCGCTGCATTGTCAGACGGTCAGTACGGAGGGAGTGCCGCATTGTCAGATGGTCAGTACTGAGGGCGAGCTGCAGTGTCAGAGGGTCAGTACTGAGGGAGCGCTGCATTGTCAGAAGGTCAGTACTGAGGGAGTGCTGCATTGTAAGAGGGTCAGTACTGAGGGAGCGCTGCACTGTCAGAGGGTCAGTACTGAGGGTGCGCTGCATTGTCAGAGAGTCAGTACTGAGGGAGCGCTGCATTGTCAGAGGGTCAGTACTGAGGGAGCGCTGCACTGTCAGAGGGTCAGTACTGAAGGAGCGCTGCACTGTCAGAGGGTCAGTACTGAAGGAGCGCTGCATTGTCAGAGGGTCAGTACTGAAGGAGCGCTGCATTGTCAGAGGGTCAGTACTGAGGGAGCGCTGCACTGTCAGAGGGTCAGTACTGAAGGAGCGCTGCATTGTCAGAGGGTCAGTACCAAGGGAGTGTTGCACTGTCAGAGGGTCAGTACTGAGGGAGTGCTGCACTGTCAGAAGGTCAGTACTGAGGGAGTGCTGCACTGTCAGAGGGTCAGTACCAAGGGAGTGCAGCACTGTCAGAGGGTCACTACTGAGGGAGTGCTGCACTGTCAGAGGGTCAGTACTGAGGGAGTGTTGCACTGTCAGAGGGTCTGTACTGAGGGAGTGCTGCACTGTCAGGGGGTCAGTACCAAGGGAGTGCTGCACTGTCAGCAGGTCAGTACTGAGGGAGCGCTGCATTGTCAAACGTTCAGTACTGAGGGAGTGCTGCATTGTCAGAGGGTCAGTACTGAGGGAGAGCTGCACTGTCAGAGGGTCAGTACTGAGGGAGTGCTGCACTGTCAGAGGGTCAGTACCATGGGAGTGCTGCACTGTCAGAGGGTCAGTACTGAGGGAGCGTTGCATTGTCAGAGGGTCAGTACTGAGGGAGCGCTGCATTGTCAGACGGTCAGTACAGAGGGAGTGCCGCATTGTCAGAGGGTCAGTACTGAGGGAGAGCTGCACTGTCAGAGGGTCAGTACTGAGGGAGCGCTGCATTGTCAGAAGGTCAGTACTGAGGGAGTGCTGCACTGTCCGAGGGTCAGTACCATGGGAGTGCTGCACTGTCAGAGGGTCAGTACTGAGGGAGCGTTGCATTGTCAGAGGGTCAGTACTGAGGGAGCGCTGCGTTGTCAGACGGTCAGTACAGAGGGAGTGCCGCATTGTCAGAGGGTCACTACTGAGGGAGAGCTGCACTGTCAGAGGGTCAGTACTGAGGGAGCGCTGCATTGTCAGAAGGTCAGTACTGAGGGAGTGCTGCATTGTCAGAGGGTCAGTACTGAGGGAGCGCTGCACTGTCAGAGGGTCAGTACTGAGGGTGCGCTGCATTGTCAGAGGGTCAGTACTGAGGGAGCGCTGCATTGTCAGAGGGTCAGTACTGAAGGAGCGCTGCACTGTCAGAGGGTCAGTACTGAAGGAGCGCTGCATTGTCAGAGGGTCAGTACTGAAGGAGCGCAGCATTGTCAGAGGGTCAGTACTGAGGGAGCGCTGCACTGTCAGAGGGTCAGTACTGAAGGAGCGCTGCATTGTCAGAGGGTCAGTACCAAGGGAGTGCTGCACTGTCAGTACGTCAGTACTGAGGGAGTGTTGCACTGTCAGAGGGTCAGTACTGAGGGAGTGCTGCACTGTCAGAGGGTCAGTACCAAGGGAGTGCTGCACTCTCAGAAGGTCAGTACTGAGGGAGTGTTGCACTGTCGGCGGGTCAGTACTGAGGGAGTGTTGCACTGTCAGAGGGTCAGTACTGAGGGAGTGCTGCACTGTCAGAGGGTCAGTACTAAGGGAGTGCTGCACTGTCAGAGGGTCAGTACCAAGGGAATGCTGCACTCAGAGGGTCAGTACTGAGGGACTGCTGCACTGTCAGAGGGTCAGTACTGAGGGACTGCTGCACTGTCAGAGGGTCAGTACTGAGGGAGTGTTGCACTGTCAGAGGGTCAGTACTGAGGGAGTGCTGCACTGTCAGAGGGTCAGTACCAAGGGAGTGCTGCACTGTCAGAGGGTCAGTACTGAGGGAGTGCTGCACTGTCAGAGGGTCAGTACCAAGGGAGTGCTGCACTGTCAGAGGGTCAGTACTGAGGGAGAGCTGCACTGTCAGAGGGTCAGTACTGAGGGCGTGCTGCACTGTCAGAGGGTCAGTACCAAGGGAGTGCTGCACTGTCAGAGGGTCAGTACTGAGGGAGTGCTGCACTGTCAGAGGGTCAGTACCAAGGGAGTGCTGCACTGTCAGAGGGTCAGTACTGAGGGAGTGCTGCACTGTCAGAGGGTCAGTACTGAGGGAGCGCTGCATTGTCAAACGGTCAGTACTGAGGGAGTGCTGCATTGTCAGAGGGTCAGTACTGAGGGAGAGCTGCACTGTCAGAGGGTCAGTACTGAGGGAGTGCTGCACTGTCAGAGGGTCAGTACCAAGGGAGTGCTGCACTGTCAGAGGGTCAGTACTGAGGGAGTGCTGCACTGTCAGAGGGTCAGTACCAAGGGAGTGCTGCACTGTCAGAGGGTCAGTACTGAGGGAGCGCTGCATTGTCAGACGGTCAGTACTGAGGGAGTGCTGCATTGTCAGAGGGTCAGTACTGAGGGAGAGCTGCACTGTCAGATGGTCAGTACTGAGGGAGCGCTGCATTGTCAGAAGGTCAGTACTGAGGGAGTGCTGCATTGTCAGAGGGTCAGTACTGAGGGAGAGCTGCACTGTCAGAGGGTCAGTACTGAGGGAGTGTTGCACTATCAGAGGGTCAGTACTGAGGGAGCGCTGCACTGTCAGAGGGTCAGTACCAAGGGAGTGCTGCACTGTCAGAGGGTCAGTACTGAGGGAGTGTTGCACTGTCAGAGGGTCAGTACTGAGGGAGTGCTGCACTGTCAGAGGGTCAGTAGTGAGGGAGTGCTGCACTGTCAGAGGGTCAGTACCAAGGGAGTGCAGCACTGTCAGAGGGTCAGTACTGAGGGAGTGCTGCACTGTCAGAGGGTCAGTACTGAGGGAGTGTTGCACTGTCAGAGGGTCTGTACCAAGGGAGTGCTGCACTGTCAGAGGGTCAGTACTGAGGGAGTGTTGCACTGTCAGAGGGTCAGTACTGAGGGAGTGCTGCACTGTCAGAGGGTCAGTACTGAGGGAGTGCTGCACTGTCAGAGGGTCAGTACCAAGGGAGTGCAGCACTGTCAGAGGGTCACTACTGAGGGAGTGCTGCACTGTCAGAGGGTCAGTACTGAGGGAGTGTTGCACTGTCAGAGGGTCTCTACTGAGGGAGTGCTGCACTGTCAGAGGGTCAGTACCAAGGGAGTGCTGCACTGTCAGAGGGTCAGTACTGAGGGAGCGCTGCATTGTCAAACGGTCAGTACTGAGGTAGTGCTGCATTGTCAGAGAGTCAGTACTGAGGGAGAGCTGCACTGTCAGAGGGTCAGTACTGAGGGAGTGCTGCACTGTCAGAGGGTCAGTACCATGGGAGTGCTGCACTGTCAGAGGGTCAGTACTGAGGGAGCGTTGCATTGTCAGAGGGTCAGTACTGAGGGAGCGCTGCATTGTCAGACGGTCAGTACGGAGGGAGTGCCGCATTGTCAGAGGGTCAGTACTGAGGGAGAGCTGCAGTGTCAGAGGGTCAGTACTGAGGGTGCGCTGCATTGTCAGAAGGTCCGTACTGAGGGAATGCTGCATTGTCAGAGGGTCAGTACTGAGGGAGCGCTGCACTGTCAGAGGGTCAGTAATGAGGGTGCGCTGCATTGTCAGAGGGTCAGTACTGAGGGAGCGCTGCATTGTCAGATGGTCAGTACTGAGGGAGCGCTGCACTGTCAGAGGGTCAGTACTGAAGGAGCGCTGCACTGTCAGAGGGTCAGTACTGAAGGAGCGCTGCATTGTCAGAGGGTCAGTACTGAAGGAGCGCTGCATTGTCAGAGGGTCAGTACTGAGGGAGCGCTGCACTGTCAGAGGGTCAGTACTGAAGGAGCGCTGCATTGTCAGAGGGTCAGTACCAAGGGAGTGCTGCACTGTCAGAGCGTCAGTACTGAGGGAGTGTTGCACTGTCAGAGGGTCAGTACTGAGGGAGTGCTGCGCTGTCAGAGGGTCAGTACCAAGGGAGTGCTGCACTGTCAGAAGGTCAGTACTGAGGGAGTGTTGCACTGTCGGAGGGTCAGTACTGAGGGAGTGTTGCACTGTCAGAGGGTTAGTACTGAGGGAGTGCTGCACTGTCAGAGGGTCAGTACTGAGGGCGTGCTGCACTGTCAGAGGGTCAGTACCAAGGGATTGCTGCACTCAGAGGGTCAGTACTGAGGGACTGCTGCACTGTCAGAGGGTCAGTACTGAGGGACTGCTGCACTGTCAGAGGGTCAGTACTGAGGGAGTGTTGCACTGTCAGAGGGTCAGTACTGAGGGAGTGCTGCACTGTCAGAGGGTCAGTACCAAGGGAGTGCTGCACTGTCAGAGGGTCAGTACTGAGGGAGTGCTGCACTCAGAGGGTCAGTACCAAGTGAGTGCTGCACTGTCAGAGGGTCAGTACTGAGGGAGCGCTGCATTGTCAAACGGTCAGTACTGAGGGAGTGCTGCATTGTCAGAGGGTCAGTACTGAGGGAGAGCTGCACTGTCAGAGGGTCAGTACTGAGGGCGTGCTGCACTGTCAGAGGGTCAGTACCAAGGGAGTGCTGCACTGTCAGAGGGTCAGTACTGAGGGAGTGCTGCACTGTCAGAGGGTCAGTACCAAGGGAGTGCTGCACTGTCAGAGGGTCAGTACTGAGGGAGCGCTGCATTGTCAGACGGTCAGTACTGAGGGAGTGCTGCATTGTCAGAGGGTCTGTACTGAGGGAGAGCTGCACTGTCAGAGGGTCAGTACTGAGGGAGCGCTGCATTGTCAGAAGGTCAGTACTGAGGGAGTGCTGCATTGTCAGAGGGTCAGTACTGAGGGAGAGCTGCACTGTCAGAGGGTCAGTACTGAGGGAGCGCTGCATTGTCAGAGGGTCAGTACTGAGGGAGCGCTGTACTGTCAGAGGGTCAGTACTGAGGGAGTGTTGCACTGTCAGAGGGTCAGTACTGAGGGAGTGCTGCACTGTCAGAAGGTCAGTACTGAGGGAGTGCTGCACTGTCAGAGGGTCAGTACCAAGGGAGTGCAGCACTGTCAGAGGGTCAGTACTGAGGGAGTGTTGCACTGTCAGAGGGTCTGTACTGAGGGAGTGCTGCACTGTCAGAGGGTCAGTACCAAGGGAGTGCTGCACTGTCAGAAGGTCAGTACTGAGGGAGTGCTGCACTGTCAGAGGGTCAGTACCAAGGGAGTGCTGCACTTTCAGAGGGTCAGTACTGAGGGAGTGTTGCACTGTCAGAGGGTCTGTACTGAGGGAGTGCTGCACTGTCAGAGGGTCAGTACCAAGGGAGTGCTGCACTGTCAGAGGGTCAGTACTGAGGGAGCGCTGCATTGTCAAACGGTCAGTACTGAGGGAGTGCTGCATTGTCAGAGGGTCAGTACTGAGGGAGAGCTGCACCGTCGGAGAGTCAGTACTGAGGGAGTGCTGCACTGCCAGAGGGTCAGTACCATGGGAGTGCTGCACTGTCAGAGGGTCAGTACTGAGGGAGCGTTGCATTGTCAGAGGGTCAGTACTGAGGGAGCGCTGCATTGTCAGACGGTCAGTACAGAGGGAGTGCCGCATTGTCAGAGGGTCAGTACTGAGGGAGAGCTGCACTGTCAGAGGATCAGTACTGAGGTAGAGCTGCACTGTCAGAGGGTCAGTACTGAGGGAGCGCTGCATTGTCAGAAGGTCAGTACTGAGGGAGCGCTGCACTGTCAGAGGGTCAGTACTGAGGGTGCGCTGCATTGTCAGAGGGTCAGTACTGAGGGAGCGCTGCATTGTCAGAGGGTCAGTACTGAAGGAGCGCTGCACTGTCAGAGGGTCAGTACTGAAGGAGCGCTGCATTGTCAGAGGGTCAGTACTGAAGGAGCGCTGCATTGTCAGAGGGTCAGTACTGAGGGAGCGCTGCACTGTCAGAGGGTCAGTACTGAAGGAGCGCTGCATTGTCAGAGGGTCAGTACCAAGGGAGTGCTGCACTGTCAGAGCGTCAGTACTGAGGGAGTGTTGCACTGTCAGAGGGTCAGTACTGAGGGAGTGCTGCACTGTCAGAGGGTCAGTACCAAGGGAGTGCTGCACTCTCAGAAGGTCAGTACTGAGGGAGTGTTGCACTGTCGGAGGGTCAGTACTGAGGGAGTGTTGCACTGTCAGAGGGTCAGTACTGAGGGAGTGCTGCACTGTCAGAGGGTCAGTACTGAGGGAGTGCTGCACTGTCAGAGGGTCAGTACTGAGGGAGTGCTGCACTGTCAGAGGGTCAGTACTGAGGGACTGCTGCACTGTCAGAGGGTCAGTACTGAGGGACTGCTGCACTGTCAGAGGGTCAGTACTGAGGGAGTGTTGCAATGTCAGAGGGTCAGTACTGAGGGAGTGCTGCACTGTCAGAGGGTCAGTACCAAGGGAGTGCTGCACTGTCAGAGGGTCAGTACTGAGGGAGTGCTGCACTGTCAGAGGGTCAGTACCAAGGGAGTGCTGCACTGTCAGAGGGTCAGTATTGAGGGAGAGCTGCACTGTCAGAGGGTCAGTACTGAGGGCGTGCTGCACTGTCAGAGGGTCAGTACCAAGGGAGTGCTGCACTGTCAGAGGGTCAGTACTGAGGGAGTGCTGCACTGTCAGAGGGTCAGTACCAAGGGAGTGCTGCACTGTCAGAGGGTCAGTACTGAGGGAGTGCTGCACTGTCAGAGGGTCAGTACTGAGGGAGCGCTGCATTGTCAAACGGTCAGTATTGAGGGAGTGCTGCATTGTCAGAGGGTCAGTACTGAGGGAGAGCTGCACTGTCAGAGGGTCAGTACTGAGGGAGTGCTGCACTGTCAGAGGGTCAGTACCAAGGGAGTGCTGCACTGTCGGAGGGTCAGTACTGAGGGAGTGCTGCACTGTCAGAGGGTCAGTACCAAGGGAGTGCTGCACTGTCAGAGGGTCAGTACTGAGGGAGCGCTGCATTGTCAGACGGTCAGTACTGAGGGAGAGCTGCACTGTCAGAGGGTCAGTACTGAGGGAGCGCTGCATTGTCAGAACGTCCGTACTGAGGGAGTGCTGCATTGTCAGAGGGTCAGTACTGAGGGAGAGCTGCACTGTCAGAGGGTCAGTACTGAGGGAGTGTTGCACTGTCAGAGGGTCAGTACTGAGGGAGCGCTGCACTGTCAGAGGGTCAGGACCAAGGGAGTGCTGCACTGTCAGAGGATCAGTACTGAGGGAGTGTTGCACTGTCAGAGGGTCAGTACTGAGGGAGTGCTGCACTGTCAGAGGGTCAGTAGTGAGGGAGTGCTGCACTGTCAGAGGGTCAGTACCAAGGGAGTGCAGCACTGTCAGAGGGTCAGTACTGAGGGAGTGCTGCACTGTCAGAGGGTCAGTACTGAGGGAGTGCTGCACTGTCAGAGGGTCAGTACTGAGGGAGTGCTGCACTGTCAGAGGGTCAGTACCAAGGGAGTGCAGCACTGTCAGAGGGTCAGTACTGAGGGAGCGCTGCATTGTCAAACGGTCAGTACTGAGGGAGTGCTGCATTGTCAGAGGGTCAGTACTGAGGGAGAGCTGCACTGTCAGAGGGTCAGTACTGAGGGAGTGCTGCACTGTCAGAGGGTCAGTACCATGGGAGTGCTGCACTGTCAGAGGGTCTGTACTGAGGGAGCGTTGCATTGTCAGAGGGTCAGTACTGAGGGAGCGCTGCATTGTCAGACGGTCAGTACAGAGGGAGTGCCGCATTGTCAGATGGTCAGTACTGAGGGCGAGCTGCAGTGTCAGAGGGTCAGTACTGAGGGAGCGCTGCATTGTCAGAAGGTCAGTACTGAGGGAGTGCTGCATTGTAAGAGGGTCAGTACTGAGGGAGCGCTGCACTGTCAGAGGGTCAGTACTGAGGGTGCGCTGCATTGTCAGAGAGTCAGTACTGAGGGAGCGCTGCATTGTCAGAGGGTCAGTACTGAGGGAGCGCTGCACTGTCAGAGGGTCAGTACTGAAGGAGCGCTGCACTGTCAGAGGGTCAGTACTGAAGGAGCGCTGCATTGTCAGAGGGTCAGTACTGAAGGAGCGCTGCATTGTCAGAGGGTCAGTACTGAGGGAGCGCTGCACTGTCAGAGGGTCAGTACTGAAGGAGCGCTGCATTGTCAGAGGGTCAGTACCAAGGGAGTGTTGCACTGTCAGAGGGTCAGTACTGAGGGAGTGCTGCACTGTCAGAAGGTCAGTACTGAGGGAGTGCTGCACTGTCAGAGGGTCAGTACCAAGGGAGTGCAGCACTGTCAGAGGGTCACTACTGAGGGAGTGCTGCACTGTCAGAGGGTCAGTACTGAGGGAGTGTTGCACTGTCAGAGGGTCTGTACTGAGGGAGTGCTGCACTGTCAGGGGGTCAGTACCAAGGGAGTGCTGCACTGTCAGCAGGTCAGTACTGAGGGAGCGCTGCATTGTCAAACGTTCAGTACTGAGGGAGTGCTGCATTGTCAGAGGGTCAGTACTGAGGGAGAGCTGCACTGTCAGAGGGTCAGTACTGAGGGAGTGCTGCACTGTCAGAGGGTCAGTACCATGGGAGTGCTGCACTGTCAGAGGGTCAGTACTGAGGGAGCGTTGCATTGTCAGAGGGTCAGTACTGAGGGAGCGCTGCATTGTCAGACGGTCAGTACAGAGGGAGTGCCGCATTGTCAGAGGGTCAGTACTGAGGGAGAGCTGCACTGTCAGAGGGTCAGTACTGAGGGAGCGCTGCATTGTCAGAAGGTCAGTACTGAGGGAGTGCTGCACTGTCCGAGGGTCAGTACCATGGGAGTGCTGCACTGTCAGAGGGTCAGTACTGAGGGAGCGTTGCATTGTCAGAGGGTCAGTACTGAGGGAGCGCTGCGTTGTCAGACGGTCAGTACAGAGGGAGTGCCGCATTGTCAGAGGGTCACTACTGAGGGAGAGCTGCACTGTCAGATGGTCAGTACTGAGGGAGCGCTGCATTGTCAGAAGGTCAGTACTGAGGGAGTGCTGCATTGTCAGAGGGTCAGTACTGAGGGAGCGCTGCACTGTCAGAGGGTCAGTACTGAGGGTGCGCTGCATTGTCAGAGGGTCAGTACTGAGGGAGCGCTGCATTGTCAGAGGGTCAGTACTGAAGGAGCGCTGCACTGTCAGAGGGTCAGTACTGAAGGAGCGCTGCATTGTCAGAGGGTCAGTACTGAAGGAGCGCAGCATTGTCAGAGGGTCAGTACTGAGGGAGCGCTGCACTGTCAGAGGGTCAGTACTGAAGGAGCGCTGCATTGTCAGAGGGTCAGTACCAAGGGAGTGCTGCACTGTCAGTACGTCAGTACTGAGGGAGTGTTGCACTGTCAGAGGGTCAGTACTGAGGGAGTGCTGCACTGTCAGAGGGTCAGTACCAAGGGAGTGCTGCACTCTCAGAAGGTCAGTACTGAGGGAGTGTTGCACTGTCGGCGGGTCAGTACTGAGGGAGTGTTGCACTGTCAGAGGGTCAGTACTGAGGGAGTGCTGCACTGTCAGAGGGTCAGTACTAAGGGAGTGCTGCACTGTCAGAGGGTCAGTACCAAGGGAATGCTGCACTCAGAGGGTCAGTACTGAGGGACTGCTGCACTGTCAGAGGGTCAGTACTGAGGGACTGCTGCACTGTCAGAGGGTCAGTACTGAGGGAGTGTTGCACTGTCAGAGGGTCAGTACTGAGGGAGTGCTGCACTGTCAGAGGGTCAGTACTAAGGGAGTGCTGCACTGTCAGAGGGTCAGTACTGAGGGAGTGCTGCACTGTCAGAGGGTCAGTACCAAGGGAGTGCTGCACTGTCAGAGGGTCAGTACTGAGGGAGAGCTGCACTGTCAGAGGGTCAGTACTGAGGGCGTGCTGCACTGTCAGAGGGTCAGTACCAAGGGAGTGCTGCACTGTCAGAGGGTCAGTACTGAGGGAGTGCTGCACTGTCAGAGGGTCAGTACCAAGGGAGTGCTGCACTGTCAGAGGGTCAGTACTGAGGGAGTGCTGCACTGTCAGAGGGTCAGTACTGAGGGAGCGCTGCATTGTCAAACGGTCAGTACTGAGGGAGTGCTGCATTGTCAGAGGGTCAGTACTGAGGGAGAGCTGCACTGTCAGAGGGTCAGTACTGAGGGAGTGCTGCACTGTCAGAGGGTCAGTACCAAGGGAGTGCTGCACTGTCAGAGGGTCAGTACTGAGGGAGTGCTGCACTGTCAGAGGGTCAGTACCAAGGGAGTGCTGCACTGTCAGAGGGTCAGTACTGAGGGAGCGCTGCATTGTCAGACGGTCAGTACTGAGGGAGTGCTGCATTGTCAGAGGGTCAGTACTGAGGGAGAGCTGCACTGTCAGATGGTCAGTACTGAGGGAGCGCTGCATTGTCAGAAGGTCAGTACTGAGGGAGTGCTGCATTGTCAGAGGGTCAGTACTGAGGGAGAGCTGCACTGTCAGAGGGTCAGTACTGAGGGAGTGTTGCACTATCAGAGGGTCAGTACTGAGGGAGCGCTGCACTGTCAGAGGGTCAGTACCAAGGGAGTGCTGCACTGTCAGAGGGTCAGTACTGAGGGAGTGTTGCACTGTCAGAGGGTCAGTACTGAGGGAGTGCTGCACTGTCAGAGGGTCAGTAGTGAGGGAGTGCTGCACTGTCAGAGGGTCAGTACCAAGGGAGTGCAGCACTGTCAGAGGGTCAGTACTGAGGGAGTGCTGCACTGTCAGAGGGTCAGTACTGAGGGAGTGTTGCACTGTCAGAGGGTCTGTACCAAGGGAGTGCTGCACTGTCAGAGGGTCAGTACTGAGGGAGTGTTGCACTGTCAGAGGGTCAGTACTGAGGGAGTGCTGCACTGTCAGAGGGTCAGTACTGAGGGAGTGCTGCACTGTCAGAGGGTCAGTACCAAGGGAGTGCAGCACTGTCAGAGGGTCACTACTGAGGGAGTGCTGCACTGTCAGAGGGTCAGTACTGAGGGAGTGTTGCACTGTCAGAGGGTCTCTACTGAGGGAGTGCTGCACTGTCAGAGGGTCAGTACCAAGGGAGTGCTGCACTGTCAGAGGGTCAGTACTGAGGGAGCGCTGCATTGTCAAACGGTCAGTACTGAGGTAGTGCTGCATTGTCAGAGAGTCAGTACTGAGGGAGAGCTGCACTGTCAGAGGGTCAGTACTGAGGGAGTGCTGCACTGTCAGAGGGTCAGTACCATGGGAGTGCTGCACTGTCAGAGGGTCAGTACTGAGGGAGCGTTGCATTGTCAGAGGGTCAGTACTGAGGGAGCGCTGCATTGTCAGACGGTCAGTACGGAGGGAGTGCCGCATTGTCAGAGGGTCAGTACTGAGGGAGAGCTGCAGTGTCAGAGGGTCAGTACTGAGGGTGCGCTGCATTGTCAGAAGGTCCGTACTGAGGGAATGCTGCATTGTCAGAGGGTCAGTACTGAGGGAGCGCTGCACTGTCAGAGGGTCAGTAATGAGGGTGCGCTGCATTGTCAGAGGGTCAGTACTGAGGGAGCGCTGCATTGTCAGATGGTCAGTACTGAGGGAGCGCTGCACTGTCAGAGGGTCAGTACTGAAGGAGCGCTGCACTGTCAGAGGGTCAGTACTGAAGGAGCGCTGCATTGTCAGAGGGTCAGTACTGAAGGAGCGCTGCATTGTCAGAGGGTCAGTACTGAGGGAGCGCTGCACTGTCAGAGGGTCAGTACTGAAGGAGCGCTGCATTGTCAGAGGGTCAGTACCAAGGGAGTGCTGCACTGTCAGAGCGTCAGTACTGAGGGAGTGTTGCACTGTCAGAGGGTCAGTACTGAGGGAGTGCTGCGCTGTCAGAGGGTCAGTACCAAGGGAGTGCTGCACTGTCAGAAGGTCAGTACTGAGGGAGTGTTGCACTGTCGGAGGGTCAGTACTGAGGGAGTGTTGCACTGTCAGAGGGTCAGTACTGAGGGAGTGCTGCACTGTCAGAGGGTCAGTACTGAGGGCGTGCTGCACTGTCAGAGGGTCAGTACCAAGGGATTGCTGCACTCAGAGGGTCAGTACTGAGGGACTGCTGCACTGTCAGAGGGTCAGTACTGAGGGACTGCTGCACTGTCAGAGGGTCAGTACTGAGGGAGTGTTGCACTGTCAGAGGGTCAGTACTGAGGGAGTGCTGCACTGTCAGAGGGTCAGTACCAAGGGAGTGCTGCACTGTCAGAGGGTCAGTACTGAGGGAGTGCTGCACTCAGAGGGTCAGTACCAAGTGAGTGCTGCACTGTCAGAGGGTCAGTACTGAGGGAGCGCTGCATTGTCAAACGGTCAGTACTGAGGGAGTGCTGCATTGTCAGAGGGTCAGTACTGAGGGAGAGCTGCACTGTCAGAGGGTCAGTACTGAGGGCGTGCTGCACTGTCAGAGGGTCAGTACCAAGGGAGTGCTGCACTGTCAGAGGGTCAGTACTGAGGGAGTGCTGCACTGTCAGAGGGTCAGTACCAAGGGAGTGCTGCACTGTCAGAGGGTCAGTACTGAGGGAGCGCTGCATTGTCAGACGGTCAGTACTGAGGGAGTGCTGCATTGTCAGAGGGTCTGTACTGAGGGAGAGCTGCACTGTCAGAGGGTCAGTACTGAGGGAGCGCTGCATTGTCAGAAGGTCAGTACTGAGGGAGTGCTGCATTGTCAGAGGGTCAGTACTGAGGGAGAGCTGCACTGTCAGAGGGTCAGTACTGAGGGAGCGCTGCATTGTCAGAGGGTCAGTACTGAGGGAGCGCTGTACTGTCAGAGGGTCAGTACTGAGGGAGAGCTGCACTGTCAGAGGGTCAGTACTGAGGGAGAGCTGCACTGTCAGAGGGTCAGTACAGAGGGAGCGCTGCATTGTCAGAGGGTCAGTACCGAGTGAGTGCTGAACTGTCAGAGGGTCAGTACTGAGGGAGTGCTGCACTGTCAGAGGGTAAGTACCGAGTGAGTGCTGAACTGTCAGAGGGTAAGTACCGAGGAAGTGCTGAACTGTCAGAGGGTCAGTACTGAGGGAGGGCTGCACTGTCAGAGGGTCAGTACCAAGGGAGTGCTGCACTGTCAGAGGGTCAGTACTGAGGGAGTGCTGCACTGTCAGAAGTTTCAGCACCAAGGGAGTGCTGCACTGTCAGAGGGTCAGTACTGAGGGAGTGTTGCACTGTCAGAGGGTCATTACTGAGGGAGTGCTGCACTGTCAGAGGGTCAGCACTGAGGGAGCGCTGCATTTTCAGAAGGTCAGTACCGAGTGAGTGTTGCCCTGTCAGAGGGTTAGTACTGAGGGAGCGCTGCATTGTTGGAAGGTCAGTACTGAGGGAGTGCTGCATTGTCAGAGGGTCAGTACAGAGGGAGTGCTGCACTGTCAGAGGTTTCAGTACTGAGGGAGTGCTGCACTGTCAGAGGGTCAGTACTGAGGGAGTGTTGCACTGTCAGAGGGCCAGTACTGAGGGATTGCTGCACTGTTAGAGGGTCAGTACCAAGGGAGTGCTGCACTGTCAGAGGGTCAGCACTGAGGGAGCGCTGCATTGTCAGAAAGTCAGTACCGAGGGAGTGCTGCACTGTCAGAGGGTCAGTACTGAGGGAGCGCTGCATTGTTAGAAGGTCAGTACTGAGGGAGTGCCGAACTGTCAGAGGGTCAGTACTGAGGGAGTGCTGCACTGTCAGAGGGTCAGTACCGAGTGAGTGCTGAACTGTCGGAGGGTCAGTACCGAGGAAGTGCTTCACTGTAAGAGGGTCAGTACTGAGGGAGCGCTGCACTGTCAGAGGGTCAGTACTGAGGAAGTGCTTTACTGTCGGAGGCTCAGTCTGAGGGAGTGCTGCACTGTCAGAGGGTCAGTACTGAGTGAGTGCTGAACTGTCGGAGGGTCAGTTCCGAGGAAGTGCTGCACTGTCAGAGGGTCAGTACTGAGGGAGCGCTGCACTGTCAGAGGGTCAGTACTGAGGAAGTGCTGTACTGTCAGAGGGTCAGTACTGAGGGAGTGCTGTTCTGTCAAAGGGTCAGTACAGAGGAAATGCTATACTGTCGGAGGGTCAGTACTGAGGCAGCGCTGCGCTGTCGGAAAGGCAGTACTGCGGGAGTGCTGCAGTGTCGGAAGGGCAGTACTGCAGGAGTGCTGCAGTGTCGGAGGTTCAGAACTGAGGAAGTGCTGCACTGTCGGAAAGGCAGTACTGCAGGAGTGCTGCAGTGCCGGAGGTTCGGAGCTGAGGGAGAACTGTTCTGATGAAAGGTCACAGACCTGAATCATTAACTCTGCTTCTCTCTCTACAAATGTTCTCTGACCTGCTGAGTATTTCCAGCACTTTCTGTTTTTATTTCAGATTTCCAGCATCTGCAGTATTTTGCTTTTATTTGAAGTTGAAAGGAGAAGCCTTTATATTCAGCTATTGCAGTCTTTATCGGTTGCTGCCTCAAATCCTACAGCAAACTCACTCAAGTCCCGAAGACATCAGAGCAGCTTATTCAGGTGCAAAGTTTAAAGTAGTTGGCAGGTAATCTGTCCTCTCCACTGGAGAAACTCCACAGAAAGCTTATACCAAATCCATTAGATCCTGACTGGTCTAGACAATGATATTTTTGCAAGAGCAACAAACTTCCATCTAAAAGTTTAGATTAATCTTAAGTGGCTGAGCATCACAGACAGGGGAAAAACCATCCAACACAGATAGCGGGAAAATCACCTTCCCACCAACAAACCTGCAATATGTGACTGGGGGATGCAGTTAGAAAAGCAGCAGGGAGTGGTCTGGCCTTAAAGATAACAGGCAAAAAGAGAAGAAGGGGAAAGTCTCACTGACCAACTTAACTCCCACTCTGGCAACTCCTCAAGTTTAAAATTCACATCCTCGTATTCAAATTCCTCGATGAGCTCACATTTCCCCCCGTCTGGAACCTCCTCTAGCCCCACTCCCCTCCCTCTTTCTGTAACCTCCTCCAGCCCCAAACCCTCCCTCTCTCTGTAACCTCCTCCAGCCCCACACCCCTCCCTCTCCCTGTAACCTCCTCCAGCCCCACATCCCTCCCTCTTTCTGTAACCTCCTCCAGCCCCACTCCCCTCCCTCTCTCTGTAGCCACCTCCAGCTCCAGCCCCCTCCCTCTCTCTGTAACCTCCTCCAGCCCAAAACCCTCCCTCGCTCTGTAACCTCCTCCAGCCCCAACCCCTCCCTCTCTCTGTAACCTCCTCCAGTCCTACACCCCTCCCTCTCCCTGTAACCTCCTCCAGCCCTACACCCCTCCCTTACTCTGTAACCTCCTCCAGCCACACTCCCCTCCCTCTCTCTGTAACCTCCTCCAGCCCAAAACCGTCGCTCACTCTGTAAACTCCTCCAGCCCCACTTCCCTCCCTCTCTCTGGAACCTCCTCCAGCCCACTCCCCTCCCACACTCTGTAACCTCCTCCAGCCCCTCCCTCTCTCTGTAACCTCCTCCAGCCCCACTCCCCTCCCTCTCTCTGTAACCTCCTCCAGCCCCACACGCCTCGCTCTCCCTGTAACCTCCTCCAGCCCCACTCCCCTCCCTCTCCCTGTAACCTCCTCCAGCCCCACTCCCCTCCCTGTCCCTGTAAACTCCTCCAGCCCTACACCCCTCCCTCACTCTGTAACCTCCTCCAGCCCCACTTCCCTCCCTCACTCTGTAACCTCCTCCAGCCCTACACCCCTCCCTCACTCTGTAACCTCCTCCAGCCCCACACCCCTCCCTATCTCTGTAACCTCCTCCAGCCCAAAACCCTCCCTCACTCTCTAACCTCCTCCAGCCCCACACGCCTCCCACTCCCTGTAACCTCCTCCAGCCCCACACCCCTCCCTCTCTCTGTAACCTCCTCCAGTCCTACACCCCTCCCTCTCCCTGTAACCTCCTCCAGCCCGACACCCCTCCCTCACCCTGTAACCGCCTCCAGCAACACTCCCCTCCCTCTCTCTGTAACCTCCTCCAGCCGCACACACCTCCCTCTGCCTGTAACCACCTCCAGCCCCACTCCCCTCCCTGTCTCTGTAATCTCCTCCAGCCCCACTCCCCTCCCTCTCTCTGTAACCTCCTCCAGACCCACTCCCCTCCCTCTCTCTGTATCCTCCTCCAGGCCTACAATCTTCCCTCTCTCTGTAACCTTCTCCAGCCCCACTCCTTTCCCTCTCTCTGTAACCTCCTCCAGCCCCACTCCCCTCCCTCTCTCTGTAACCTCCTCCAGTCCTACAGCCATCCTTCTCTCTGTAACCTCCTCCAGCCCCACTCCCCTCCCTCTCTCGGTAACCACCTCCAGCCCCAAATCTTCCCTCTCTCTGTAACCTCCTCTAGCCCCAAACCCTCCCTCTCTCTGTAACCTCCTCTAGCCCGACTCCCCTCCCTCTCTCTGTAACATCCTCCAGCCCCAAACCCTCATTCTCTCTGTAACTTCCTCTAGCCCCACACCCCTCCCTCTGTCTGTAACCTCCACCAGCCCCATTCCCCTCCCTCTCCCTGTAACCTCCTCCAGCCCCACTCCCCTCCCTCTCTCTGTAACCTCCTCCAGCCCCACTCCCCTCCCTCTCTCTGTAACCTCCTCGAACCCCAAACCCACACTCTCACTGTAACCTCCTCTCGCCCCACACCCCTCCCTCTCTCTGTAACGTAATCTAGCCGCACTCCCCTCCCTCTCTCTGTAACCTCCTCCAGCCCCAAACCCACCCGCTCTCTGTAAACCCCTCTAGCCCCACTCCCCTCCCTCTCTCTGTAACTTCCTCCAGCCCCACTACCCTCTGTCTTTCTTTAACCTCCTCCAGCCCCACAACCCTCTCTTTGTCTGTAACCTCCTCCAGCCCTACAAACCTCCCTCTCTCGGAAACGTCCTCCAGCCCCACCCCCTCCCTCTCGCTGTAACCTCCTCCAGCCCCACAACCCTCTCTCTCTCTGTAACCTCCTCCAGCCCTACAACCCTCCCTCTCTCTGTAACCCCCTCCAGCCCTACACCCCTCCCACTCTCTGTAACCCCCTCCAGCCCTACAACCCTCCCTCTCTCTGTAACCCCCTCCAGCCCTACAACCCTCCCTCTCTCTGTAACCTCCTCCAGCCCTACAACCCTCCCTCTCTCTGTAACCTCGTCCAGCACTACAACCCTCCCTCTCTCTGTAACCTCCTCCAGCACTAAAACCCTCCCTCTCTCTGTAACCTCCTCCATCCCCACTCCCCTCCCTCACTCTGTAACCTCCACCAGCCACGCTCCCCTCCCTCTCTCCGTAACCTCCTCCAGCCCAAAACACTCCCTCACTCTGTAACCTCCTCCAGCCCCAGACCCCTCCCTCTCTCTGTAACCTCCTCCAGCCGCTCACCCCTCCCTCTCTCTGTAACCTCCTCCAGCCCCACTCCCCTCCGTGTCTCTGTAACCTCCTCCAGCTCCACTCCCCTCCCTCTCTCTGTAACCTCCTCCAGGCCCACTCCCCTCCCTCTCTGTATCCTCCTCCAGCCCTACAACCCTGCCTCTCTCTGTAACCTCCTCCAGCCCCACACCCCTCCCTCTCTCTGTAACCTCCTCCAGCCCCAGACCCCACCCACTCTCTGTATGCTCCTCCAGCCCCACAAGCCACCCTCTCTCTGTAACCTTCTCCAGCCCCACTCCCCTCCCTCTCTCTGTAACCTCCTCCAGCCCCACTCCCCTCCCTCTCTCTGTAACCTACTCCAGCAACAAACCCTCCCTCTCTCTGTAACCTCCTCTAGCCCCACTCCCATCCCTCTCTCTGTAACAACCTCCAGCCCCTCTCCCCTCCCTCTCTCTGTAACCTCCTCCAGCCCCAAACTCTCCCTCTCTCTTTAAACCCCACCAGCCCCACTCCCCTCCCTGTCTCTGTAAACTCCTCCAGCCCCACTCCCCTCCCTCTCTCTGTAACCTCCTCCAGCCCCACTACCCTCTCTCTTTCTTTAACCTCCTCCAGCCCCACAACCCTCTCTTTGTCTGTAACCTCCTCCAGCACTACAAACCTCCCTCTCTCGGAAACGTCCTCCAGCCCCACTCCCCTCCCTCTCGCTGTAACCTCCTCCAGCCCCACAAACCTCTCTCTCTCTGTAACCTCCTGTAGCCCTACAACCCTCCCTCTCTCTGTAACCCCCTCCAGCTCTACACCCCTCCCACTCTCTGTAACCCCCTCCAACCCTCCAACCCTCCCTCTCTCTGTGACCTCCTCCAGCCCTACAACCCTCCCTCTCTCTGTAACCTCCTCCAGCCCAACAACCCTCCCTCTCTCTGTAGCCTCGTCCAGCACTACAACCCTCCCTCTCTCTGTAACCTCCTCCAGCCCCACAACCCTCCATCTCTCTGTAACCTCCTCCATCCCCACTCCCCTCCCTCACTCTGTAACCTCCACCAGCCACACTCCCCTCCCTCTCTCCGTAACCTCCTCCAGCCCAAAACACTCCCTCACTCTGTAACCTCCTCCAGCACCAGACCCCTCCCTCTCTCTGTAACCTCCTCCAGCCGCTCACCCCTCCCTCTCTCTGTAACCTCCTCCAGCCCCACTCCCCTCCCTGTCTCTGTAACCTCCTCCAGACCTACAACCCTGCCTCTCTCTGTAACCTCCTCCAGCCCCACACCCCTCCCTCTCTCTGTAACCTCCTCCAGCCCCAGACCCCACCCTCTCTCTGTATGCTCCTCCAGCCCTACAAGCCACCCTCTCTCTGTAACCTTCTCCAGCCCCAATCCCCTCCCTCACTCTGTAACCTCCTCCAGCCCCACACCCCTCCCTCTCTCTGTAACCTCCTCCAGCCCCAGACCCCACCCTCTCTCTGTATGCTCCTCCAGCCCTACAACCCACCCTCTCTCTGTAACCTTCTCCAGCCCCACTCCACTCCCTCTCTCTGTAACCACCTCCAGCCCCAAACCCTCCCGCTCTCTGTAACCTCCTCGAACCCCAAACTCACAATCTCACTGTAACCTCCTCTCGCCCCACACCCCTCCCTCCCTCTGTAACCTCCTCCAGCCCCACACACCTCCCTCTCTCTGTAACGTAATCTAGCCGCACTCCCCTCCCTCTCTCTGTAACCTCCTCCAGCCCCAAACCCTCCCTCTCTCTGTAAATCCCTCTGGCCCCACTCCCCTCCCTCTCTCTGTAACCTCCTCCAGCCCCACTACCCTCTCTCTTTCTTTAACCTCCTCCAGCCCCACAACCCTCTCATTGTCTGTAACCTCCTCCAGCCCTACAAACCTCCCTCTCTCGGAAACGGCCTCCAGCGCCACTCCCCTCCCTCTCGCTGTAACCTCCTCCAGCCCCACAACCCTCTCTCTCTCTGTAACCTCCTCCAGCCCGACAACCCTCCCTCTCTCTGTAACCCCTTCCAGCCCTACAACCCTCCCTCTCTCTGTAACCTCCTCCAGCCCTACAACCCTCCCTCTCTCTGTAACCCCCTCCAGCCCTACAACCCTCCCTCTCTCTGTAACCTCCTCCAGCCCTACAACCCTCCCTCTCTCTGTAACCTCGTCCAGCACTACAACCCTCCCTCTCTCTGTAACCTCCTCCAGCACTACAACCCTCCCTCTCTCTGTAACCTCCTCCATCCCCACTCCCCTCCCTCACTCTGTAACCTCCACCAGCCACACTCCCCTACCTCTCTCCGTAACCTCCTCCAGCCCAAAACACTCCCTCACTCTGTAACCTCCTCCAGCCCCAGACCCCTCCCTCTGTCTGTTACCTCCTCCAGCCGCTCACCCCTCCCTCTCTCTGTAACCTCCTCCAGCCCCACTCCCCTCCGTGTCTCTGTAACCTCCTCCAGCTCCACTCCCCTCCCTCTCTCTGTAACCTCCTCCAGACCCACTCCCCTCCCTCTCTCTGTATCCTCCTCCAGCCCTACAACCCTGCCTCTCTCTGTAACCTCCTCCAGCACCAGACCCCACCCTCTCTCTGTATGCTCCTCCAGCCCCACCAGCCACCCTCTCTCTGTAAACTTCTCCAGCCCCACTCCCCTCCCTCTCTCTGTAACCTCCTCCAGCCCCACACCCCTCCCTCTCTCTGTAACATCCTCCAGTCTGACTCCCCTCCTTCTCTCTGTAACCTCCTCCAGCCCCACTCCCCTCCCTCTCTCTGTAACATCCTCCAGTCTGACTCCCCTCCTTCTCTCTGTAACCTCCTCCAGCCCCAAACCCTCCCTCTCTCTTTAAACCCCACCAGCCCCACTCCCCTCCCTGTCTCTGTAAACTCCTCCAGCCCCACTCCCCTCCCTCTCTCTGTAACCTCCTCCAGCCCCACTACCCTCTCTCTTTCTTTAACCTCCTCCAGCCCCACAACCCTCTCTTTGTCTGTAACCTCCTCCAGCACTACAAACCTCCCTCTCTCGGAAACGTCCTCCAGCCCCACTCCCCTCCCTCTCGCTGTAACCTCCTCCAGCCCCACAACCCTCTCTCTCTCTATAACCTCCTCCAGCCCTACAACCCTCCCTCTCTCTGTAACCCCCTCCAGCCCTACACCCCTCCCACTCTCTGTAACCCCCTCCAGCCCTACAACCCTCCCTCTCTCTGTGACCTCCTCCAGCCCTATAACCCTCCCTCTCTCTGTAACCTCCTCCAGCCCTACAACCCTCCATCTCTCTGTAGCCTCGTCCAGCACTACAACCCTGCCTCTCTCTGTAACCTCCTCCAGCCCTACAACACTCCATCTCTCTGTAACCTCCTCCATCCCCACTCCCCTCTCTCACTCTGTAACCTCCACCAGCCACACTCCCCTCCCTCTCTCCGTAACCTCCTCCAGCACAAAACACTCCCTCACTCTGTAACCTCCTCCAGCCCCAGACCCCTCCCTCTCTCTGTAACCTCCTCCAGCCGCTCACCCATCCCTCTCTCTGTAACCTCCTCCAGCCCCACTCCCCTCCCTGTCTCTGTAACCTTCTCCAGCCCCACTCCCCTCCCTGTCTCTGTAACCTCCTCCAGACCCACTCCCCTCCCTCTCTCTGTAACATCCTCCAGTCTGACTCCCCTCCTTCTCTCTGTAACCTCCTCCAGCCCCACACCCCTCCCTCTCTCTGTAACCTCCTCCAGCCCCAGACCCCACCCTCTCTCTGTATGCTCCTCCAGCCCTACAACCCACCCTCTCTCTGTAACCTTCTCCAGCCCCACTCCACTCCCTCTCTCTGTAACCACCTCCAGCCCCAAACCCTCCCGCTCTCTGTAACCTCCTCGAACCCCAAACCCACAATCTCACTGTAACCTCCTCTCGCCCCACACCCCTCCCTCCCTCTGTAACCTCCTCCAGCCCCACACACCTCCCTCTCTCTGTAACGTAATCTAGCCGCACTCCCCTCCCTCTCTCTGTAACCTCCTCCAGCCCCAAACCCTCCCTCCCTCTGTAAACCCCTCTGGCCCCACTCCCCTCCCTCTCTCTGTATCCTCCTCCAGCCCTACAACCCTGCCTCTCTCTGTAACCTCCTACAGCCCCACACCCCTCCCTCTCTCTGTAACCTCCTCCAGCCCCAGACCCCACCCTCTCTCTGTATGCTCCTCCAGCCCCACCAGCCACCCTCTCTCTGTAAACTTCTCCAGCCCCACTCCCCTCCCTCTCTCTGTAACCTCCTCCAGCCCCACACCCCTCCCTCTCTCTGTAACATCCTCCAGTCTGACTCCCCTCCTTCTCTCTGTAACCTCCTCCAGCCCCACTCCCCTCCCTCTATCTGTATCCTCCTCCAGCCCTACAACCCTGCCTCTCTCTGTAACCTCCTACAGCCCCACACCCCTCCCTCTCTCTGTAACCTCCTCCAGCCCCAGACCCCACCCTCTCTCTGTATGCTCCTCCAGCCCCACCAGCCACCCTCTCTCTGTAAACTTCTCCAGCCCCACTCCCCTCCCTCTCTCTGTAACCTCCTCCAGCCCCACACCCCTCCCTCTCTCTGTAACATCCTCCAGTCTGACTCCCCTCCTTCTCTCTGTAACCTCCTCCAGCCCCACTCCCCTCCCTCTATCTGTAACCTCCTCCAGCCCCACTCCCCTCCCTCTCTCTGTAACCTCCTCCAGCAACAAACCCTCCCTCTCTCTGTAACCACCTCTAGCCCCACTCCCATCCCTCTCTCTGTAACAACCTCCATCCCCTCTCCCCTCCCTCTCTCTGTAACCTCCTCCAGCCCCAAACCCTCCCTCTCTCTTTAAACCCCACCAGCCCCACTCCCCTCCCTGTCTCTGTAAACTCCTCCAGCCCCACTCCCCTCCCTCTCTCTGTAACCTCCTCCAGCCCCACTACCCTCTCTCTTTCTTTAACCTCCTCCAGCCCCACAACCCTCTCTTTGTCTGTAACCTCCTCCAGCACTACAAACCTCCCTCTCTCGGAAACGTCCTCCAGCCCCACTCCCCTCCCTCTCGCTGTAACCTCCTCCAGCCCCACAACCCTCTCTCTCTCTGTAACCTCCTCCAGCCCTACAACCCTCCCTCTCTCTGTAACCCCCTCCAGCCCTACACCCCTCCCACTCTCTGTAACCCCCTCCAGCCCTACAACCCTCCCTCTCTCTGTGACCTCCTCCAGCCCTATAACCCTCCCTCTCTCTGTAACCTCCTCCAGCCCTACAACCCTCCATCTCTCTGTAGCCTCGTCCAGCACTACAACCCTGCCTCTCTCTGTAACCTCCTCCAGCCCTACAACACTCCATCTCTCTGTAACCTCCTCCATCCCCACTCCCCTCTCTCACTCTGTAACCTCCACCAGCCACACTCCCCTCCCTCTCTCCGTAACCTCCTCCAGCACAAAACACTCCCTCACTCTGTAACCTCCTCCAGCCCCAGACCCCTCCCTCTCTCTGTAACCTCCTCCAGCCGCTCACCCATCCCTCTCTCTGTAACCTCCTCCAGCCCCACTCCCCTCCCTGTCTCTGTAACCTTCTCCAGCCCCACTCCCCTCCCTGTCTCTGTAACCTCCTCCAGACCCACTCCCCTCCCTCTCTCTGTAACATCCTCCAGTCTGACTCCCCTCCTTCTCTCTGTAACCTCCTCCAGCCCCACACCCCTCCCTCTCTCTGTAACCTCCTCCAGCCCCAGACCCCACCCTCTCTCTGTATGCTCCTCCAGCCCTACAACCCACCCTCTCTCTGTAACCTTCTCCAGCCCCACTCCACTCCCTCTCTCTGTAACCACCTCCAGCCCCAAACCCTCCCGCTCTCTGTAACCTCCTCGAACCCCAAACCCACAATCTCACTGTAACCTCCTCTCGCCCCACACCCCTCCCTCCCTCTGTAACCTCCTCCAGCCCCACACACCTCCCTCTCTCTGTAACGTAATCTAGCCGCACTCCCCTCCCTCTCTCTGTAACCTCCTCCAGCCCCAAACCCTCCCTCCCTCTGTAAACCCCTCTGGCCCCACTCCCCTCCCTCTCTCTGTATCCTCCTCCAGCCCTACAACCCTGCCTCTCTCTGTAACCTCCTACAGCCCCACACCCCTCCCTCTCTCTGTAACCTCCTCCAGCCCCAGACCCCACCCTCTCTCTGTATGCTCCTCCAGCCCCACCAGCCACCCTCTCTCTGTAAACTTCTCCAGCCCCACTCCCCTCCCTCTCTCTGTAACCTCCTCCAGCCCCACACCCCTCCCTCTCTCTGTAACATCCTCCAGTCTGACTCCCCTCCTTCTCTCTGTAACCTCCTCCAGCCCCACTCCCCTCCCTCTATCTGTATCCTCCTCCAGCCCTACAACCCTGCCTCTCTCTGTAACCTCCTACAGCCCCACACCCCTCCCTCTCTCTGTAACCTCCTCCAGCCCCAGACCCCACCCTCTCTCTGTATGCTCCTCCAGCCCCACCAGCCACCCTCTCTCTGTAAACTTCTCCAGCCCCACTCCCCTCCCTCTCTCTGTAACCTCCTCCAGCCCCACACCCCTCCCTCTCTCTGTAACATCCTCCAGTCTGACTCCCCTCCTTCTCTCTGTAACCTCCTCCAGCCCCACTCCCCTCCCTCTATCTGTAACCTCCTCCAGCCCCACTCCCCTCCCTCTCTCTGTAACCTCCTCCAGCAACAAACCCTCCCTCTCTCTGTAACCACCTCTAGCCCCACTCCCATCCCTCTCTCTGTAACAACCTCCATCCCCTCTCCCCTCCCTCTCTCTGTAACCTCCTCCAGCCCCAAACCCTCCCTCTCTCTTTAAACCCCACCAGCCCCACTCCCCTCCCTGTCTCTGTAAACTCCTCCAGCCCCACTCCCCTCCCTCTCTCTGTAACCTCCTCCAGCCCCACTACCCTCTCTCTTTCTTTAACCTCCTCCAGCCCCACAACCCTCTCTTTGTCTGTAACCTCCTCCAGCACTACAAACCTCCCTCTCTCGGAAACGTCCTCCAGCCCCACTCCCCTCCCTCTCGCTGTAACCTCCTCCAGCCCCACAACCCTCTCTCTCTCTATAACCTCCTCCAGCCCTACAACCCTCCCTCTCTCTGTAACCCCCTCCAGCCCTACACCCCTCCCACTCTCTGTAACCCCCTCCAGCCCTACAACCCTCCCTCTCTCTGTGACCTCCTCCAGCCCTATAACCCTCCCTCTCTCTGTAACCTCCTCCAGCCCTACAACCCTCCATCTCTCTGTAGCCTCGTCCAGCACTACAACCCTGCCTCTCTCTGTAACCTCCTCCAGCCCTACAACACTCCATCTCTCTGTAACCTCCTCCATCCCCACTCCCCTCTCTCACTCTGTAACCTCCACCAGCCACACTCCCCTCCCTCTCTCCGTAACCTCCTCCAGCACAAAACACTCCCTCACTCTGTAACCTCCTCCAGCCCCAGACCCCTCCCTCTCTCTGTAACCTCCTCCAGCCGCTCACCCATCCCTCTCTCTGTAACCTCCTCCAGCCCCACTCCCCTCCCTGTCTCTGTAACCTTCTCCAGCCCCACTCCCCTCCCTGTCTCTGTAACCTCCTCCAGACCCACTCCCCTCCCTCTCTCTGTAACATCCTCCAGTCTGACTCCCCTCCTTCTCTCTGTAACCTCCTCCAGCCCCACACCCCTCCCTCTCTCTGTAACCTCCTCCAGCCCCAGACCCCACCCTCTCTCTGTATGCTCCTCCAGCCCTACAACCCACCCTCTCTCTGTAACCTTCTCCAGCCCCACTCCACTCCCTCTCTCTGTAACCACCTCCAGCCCCAAACCCTCCCGCTCTCTGTAACCTCCTCGAACCCCAAACCCACAATCTCACTGTAACCTCCTCTCGCCCCACACCCCTCCCTCCCTCTGTAACCTCCTCCAGCCCCACACACCTCCCTCTCTCTGTAACGTAATCTAGCCGCTCTCCCCTCCCTCTCTCTGTAACCTCCTCCAGCCCCAAACCCTCCCTCCCTCTGTAAACCCCTCTGGCCCCACTCCCCTCCCTCTCTCTGTATCCTCCTCCAGCCCTACAACCCTGCCTCTCTCTGTAACCTCCTACAGCCCCACACCCCTCCCTCTCTCTGTAACCTCCTCCAGCCCCAGACCCCACCCTCTCTCTGTATGCTCCTCCAGCCCCACCAGCCACCCTCTCTCTGTAAACTTCTCCAGCCCCACTCCCCTCCCTCTCTCTGTAACCTCCTCCAGCCCCACACCCCTCCCTCTCTCTGTAACATCCTCCAGTCTGACTCCCCTCCTTCTCTCTGTAACCTCCTCCAGCCCCACTCCCCTCCCTCTATCTGTATCCTCCTCCAGCCCTACAACCCTGCCTCTCTCTGTAACCTCCTACAGCCCCACACCCCTCCCTCTCTCTGTAACCTCCTCCAGCCCCAGACCCCACCCTCTCTCTGTATGCTCCTCCAGCCCCACCAGCCACCCTCTCTCTGTAAACTTCTCCAGCCCCACTCCCCTCCCTCTCTCTGTAACCTCCTCCAGCCCCACACCCCTCCCTCTCTCTGTAACATCCTCCAGTCTGACTCCCCTCCTTCTCTCTGTAACCTCCTCCAGCCCCACTCCCCTCCCTCTATCTGTAACCTCCTCCAGCCCCACTCCCCTCCCTCTCTCTGTAACCTCCTCCAGCAACAAACCCTCCCTCTCTCTGTAACCACCTCTAGCCCCACTCCCATCCCTCTCTCTGTAACAACCTCCATCCCCTCTCCCCTCCCTCTCTCTGTAACCTCCTCCAGCCCCAAACCCTCCCTCTCTCTTTAAACCCCACCAGCCCCACTCCCCTCCCTGTCTCTGTAAACTCCTCCAGCCCCACTCCCCTCCCTCTCTCTGTAACCTCCTCCAGCCCCACTACCCTCTCTCTTTCTTTAACCTCCTCCAGCCCCACAACCCTCTCTTTGTCTGTAACCTCCTCCAGCACTACAAACCTCCCTCTCTCGGAAACGTCCTCCAGCCCCACTCCCCTCCCTCTCGCTGTAACCTCCTCCAGCCCCACAACCCTCTCTCTCTCTGTAACCTCCTCCAGCCCTACAACCCTCCCTCTCTCTGTAACCCCCTCCAGCCCTACACCCCTCCCACTCTCTGTAACCCCCTCCAGCCCTACAACCCTCCCTCTCTCTGTGACCTCCTCCAGCCCTATAACCCTCCCTCTCTCTGTAACCTCCTCCAGCCCTACAACCCTCCATCTCTCTGTAGCCTCGTCCAGCACTACAACCCTGCCTCTCTCTGTAACCTCCTCCAGCCCTACAACACTCCATCTCTCTGTAACCTCCTCCATCCCCACTCCCCTCTCTCACTCTGTAACCTCCACCAGCCACACTCCCCTCCCTCTCTCCGTAACCTCCTCCAGCACAAAACACTCCCTCACTCTGTAACCTCCTCCAGCCCCAGACCCCTCCCTCTCTCTGTAACCTCCTCCAGCCGCTCACCCCTCCCTCTCTCTGTAACCTCCTCCAGCCCCACTCCCCTCCCTGTCTCTGTAACCTTCTCCAGCCCCACTCCCCTCCCTGTCTCTGTAACCTCCTCCAGACCCACTCCCCTCACTCTCTCTGTAACCTTCTCCAGCCCCACTCCCCTCCCTCTCTCTGTAACCTCCTCCAGCCCCAGACCCCACCCTCTCTCTGTATGCTCCTGCAGCCCTACAACCCACCCTCTCTCTGTAACCTTCTCCAGCCCCACTCCACTCCCTCTCCCTGTAACCACCTCCAGCCCCAAACCCTCCCGCTCTCTGTAACCTCCTCTAGCCCCAAACCCTCCCTCTCTCTGTAACCTCCTCCAGCCCCACTCCCCTCCCTCTCTCTGTAACATCCTTCAGCCCCAAACCATCCCTCTCTCTGTAATCTCCTCTAGCCCCACACCCCTCCCTCTGTCTGCAACCTCCTCCAGCCCCACTCCCCTCCCTCTATCTGTAACCTCCTCCAGCCCCACTCCCCTCCCTCTCTCTGTAACCTCCTCCAGCAACAAACCCTCCCTCTCTCTGTAACCTCCTCTAGCCCCACTCCCATCCCTCTCTCTGCAACAACCTCCAGCCCCTCTCTCCTCCCTCTCTCTGTAACCTCCTCCAGCCCCAAACCTTCCCTCTCTCTTTAAACCTCTCAAGCCCCACTCCCCTCCCTGTCTCTGTAAACACCTCCAGCCCCACTCCCCTCCCTCTCTCTGTAACCTCCTCCAGCCCCAGACCCCTCCCTCTCTCTGTAACCACCTCCAGCCCCACTCCCCTCCCTCTCTCTGTAACGTCCTCCAGCCCTAAACCCTCCCTCTCTCTGTAACCTCCTGCAGCCCCACTACCCTCCCTCTCGCTGTAACCTCCTCCAGCCCCACAAACCTCCCTCTCTCTGTAACCCCCTCCAGCCCTACTCCCCTCCCTCTCTCTGTAACCCCCTACAACCCTACAACCCTCCCTCTCTCTGTAACCCTCTCCAGCCCTACAACCCTGCCTCTCTCAGTAACCTCCTCCAGCCCGACAACCCTCCCTATCTCTGTAACAGCCTCCAGCCTCACAAACCTCCCTCTCTCTGGAACCTCCTCAAGCCCCACGACCCTCTCTCTCTCTATAACCTCCTCCAGCCCTACAAACCTCCCTCTCTCGGAAACGTCCTCCAGCCCCACTCCCCTCCCACTCGCTGTAACCTCCTCCAGCCCCACAACCCTCTCTCTCTCTGTTACCTCCTCCAGCCCTACAAACCTCCCTCTCTCTGTAACCCCCTCCAGCCCTACTCCCCTCCGTCTTTCTGTAACCCCCTCCAACCCGACAACCCTCCCTCTCTCTGTAACCTCCTCCAGCCCTACTCCCCTCCTTCTCTCTGTAACCTCCTCCAGCCCCACTCTCCTCCCTCTCTCTGTAACCAACACCAGCCCCAAACCCTCCCTCTCTCTGTAACCTCCTCTTGCCCCAAACCCTCCTTCTCTCTGTAACCTCCTCCAGCCCCACTCGCCTCCCTCTCTCTGTAACCTCCTCCAGCCCCAAACCCTCCCTCTCTCTGTAACATCCTCTAGCCCCACACCCCTCCCTCTCTCTGTAACCTCCTCTAGCCCCACAGCCCTCCCTCTCACTGTAATCTCCTCCAGCCACACTCGCCTCCCTCTCTCTGTAACCTCCTCCAGCCCCAATCCCCTCCCTCTCTCTGTAACCTCCTCCAGCCCCACTCCCCTCCCTCCCTCTGTAACCTCCTCCAGCCCCAAACCCTCCCTCTCTCTGTAACCTCCTCTAGTCCCACTTCCCTTCCTGTCTCTGTAACCTTCTCCAGACCCACTCCCCTCCATCTCTCTGTAACCTCCTCCAGCCCCACTCCCCTTCCTCTCTCTGTAACCTCCTCCAGCCCCACTCCCCTCCCTCTCTCTGTAACCTCCTCCTGTCCTACACCCCTCCTTCTCTCTGTAACGTCCTCCAGCTCCTCTCCCCTCCCTCTCTCTGTAACCACCTCCAGACCCAAAACCTCCCTCTCTCTGTAACCTCCTCTAGCCCCAAATCCTCCCTCTCTCTGTAACCTCCTCTAGCCCCACTGCCCTCCCTTTCTCTGTAACATCCTCCCGCCCCAAACCCTCCCTCTCTCTGAAACCTCCTCTAGCCCCACATCCCTCCCTCTGTCTGTAACCTCCTCCAACCCCACTCCCCTCCCTCTCTCTGTAACCTCCTCCAGCCCCAAACCCTCCCTCTCTCTGTAACCTCCTCCAGCCGCACTCCCCTCCCTCTCTCTGTAACATTTTCCAGCCCCAAACCCTCCCTCACTCTGTAACCACCTCTAGCCCCACTCCCCTCCCTCTCTCTGTAACCTTCTCCAGCCCAACAACCCTCCCTCTCTCTGTAACCTCCTCCAGCCACACTCCCCTCCCTCTCTCTGTAACCTCCTCCAGCCCCAAACGCTTCCTCTCTCTGTAAAACCCTATTGCCCCACTCCCCTCCCACTTTCTGTAACCCCCTCCAAACCTACAACGCTCCCTCTCTCTAAAACCCCCTCCAGCCCTACAACCCTCCCTTTCTCTGTAACCTCCTCCAGCCCTACACCCCTCCCTCTCTCTGTAACCTCCTCCAGCCCTGCACGCCTCCCTCTCTCTGTAACCTCCTCCAGCCCCACAACCCTCCCTCTCTCTGTAACGCCTTCCAGCCCTGCAACCCTCCCTCTCTCTGTAACCCCCTCCAGCCCTACAACCCACCCCCTCTCTGTAACCTCCTCCAGCCCTACAACACTCCCTCTTTCTGTAAACCCCTCCAGCCCTACAACCCTGCCTCTCTCTGTAACCTCCTCCAGCCCAACAACCCTCCCTATCTCTGGAACCTCCTCCAGCCCTACAACCCGCCCTCTCTCTGTAACCCCCTACAGAACTACACCCCTCCCTCTCTCTGTAACCCCCTCCAGCCCTACAACCCTCCCTCTCTCTGTAACCTCCTCCAGACCAAGACCCCTCCCTCTCTCTGTAACCTCCTCCAGCCCGACAACCCTCCCTCTCTCTGGAAACTCCTCCAACCCTACACACCTCCCTCTCTCTGTAACCTCCTCCAGCCCTATACCCCTCCCTCTCTCTGTAACCTCCTCCAGCCCCACACCCCTCCCTCTCTCTGTATCCTCCTCCAGATCCAAAACCCCTCCTTCTCTCTGTAACCTCCTCCAGCCCCACTCCCCTCCCTCTCTCTGTAACCAACACCAGCCCCAAACCCTCGCTCTCTCTGTAACCTCCTCTCGCCCAAAACCCTCCCTGTCTCTGTAACCTCCTTCAGCCCCAAACCCTCCCTCTCTCTTTAACCTCCTCCAGCCCCACACCCCTCCCTCTCTCTGTAACCTCCTCCAGCCCCAAACCCTCCCTCTCGCTGTGACCTTCACCAGCCCCACAACCCTCTATCTCTCTGTCACATCCTCCAACCCTACAACCCTCCCTCTCTCTGTAACCCCCTCCAGCACTGCACCCCTCCCTCTCTCTGTAACCTGCTCGAGCTCTACACCCCTCCCTCTCTCTGTAACCTCCTCCAGCACTACAACCCTCCCTCTCTCTGTAACGCCCTCCAGCCCTACAACCCTCCCTCTCTCTGTAACCTCCTCCAGCCCTACAACCCTCCCTCTCTCTGTAACCTCCTCCAGCCCTACACCCCTACCTCTCTCTGTAACCTCCTCCAGCCCCACTCCCCTCCTTCTCTCTGTGATGCCCTTCAGTCCTACAACCCTCCCTCCCTCTATAACCCCCTCCAGCCCCACGCCCCTCCCTCTCTCTGTAACGCCCAACAACGCGACAACCCTCCCTCTCTCTGTAACCTCCTCCAGACCTACAACCCTCCCTCTCTCTGTAACCTCCTCCAGCCCTACACCCCTCCCTCTCTCTGTAACCTCCTCCAGCCCCACACCCCTCCCTCTCTCTGTAACGCCTTCCAGCCCTACAACCCTCCCTCTCTCTGTAACCCCCTCCAGCCCTACAACCCACCCTCTCTCTGTAACCCCCTCCAGCCCTACAACCCTCCCTCTCTCTGTAACCTCCTCCAGCCCCACACCCCTCCCTCTCTCTGTAACGCCTTCCAGCCCTACAACCCTCCCTCTCTCTGTAACACCCTCCAGCCCTACAACCCTCCCTCTCTCTGTAACGCCTTCCAGCCCTACAACCCACCCTCTCTCTGTAACCCCCTCCAGCCCTACAACCCTCCCTCTCTCTGTAACCCCCTCCAGCCCTACAACCCTCCCTCTCTCTGTAACATCCTGCAGCCCTACAACCCTCCCTATCTCTGTAACCTCATCCAGCCCGACAACCCGCCTTCTCTCTGTAACCACCTCCAGACCTACACCCCTCCCTCTCTCTGTAGCCCCCTCCAGCCCTACAACCCTCCCTCTCTCTGTAACCTCCTCCAGTCCAAGACCACTCCCTCTCTCTGTAACCTCCTCCAGCCCGACAACACTCCCTCCCTCTGTAACCTCCTCCAGCCCTACACCCCTCCCACTCTCTGTAACCTCTTCCAGCCCCACACCCCTCCTTCTCTCTGTAACATCCTCCAGCCCCACTCCCCTCCCTCTCTCTGTAACCTCCTCTAGCCCCAAACCCTCCCTCTCTCTTTAACCTCCTCCAGCCCCACTCCACTCACTCTCTCTGTAACCTCCACCAGCCCCAAACCCTCCCTCTCTCTGTAACTTCCTCCAGCCCCACTCGCCTCCCTTTCTCTGTTACCTCCTCCAGCCCCACAACCCTCTCTCTGTCTGTAACCTGCTCCCGCCCCACTCCCCTCCCTCTCTATGTAACCACCACCAGCCCCACTCCCCTCCCTCTCTCTGTAACCTCCTCCAGCCCCAAACCCTCCCTCTCTCTGTAACCTCCTCTCGCCCCACAACCCTCTCACTCTCTGTAACCTTCTCCAGTCCTACAACCCTCTCTCTCTCTGCAACCTCTTCCAGCACCACTCCCCTCCCTCTCTCTGTAACCTCCTCCAGCCCCACAACCCTCTCTCTCTCTGTAACCACCTGCAGTGCTACACCCCTCCCTCACTCTCTAACAACCTCCAGCCCTACATCCCTCCCTCTCTCTGTAACGTCCTCCAGCCCTACAACGCTCCATCCCTCTGTCACCTCCTCCAGCCCGACACCCCTCCCTATCTCTGCAACCTCCTCCAGCCCTACACCGCTCCCTCACTCTATAACCTCCTCCAGCCCCACACCCCTCCCTCTCTCTGTATCCTCCTCCAGCCCTTCATCCCTCCTTCCCTCTGTAACCTCCTCCAGCCCTACACCCCTCCCTCCCTCTGTAACCTCCTCCAGCACAACACCCCTCCCTCTCTCTGTAACTTCCTCCAGCCCCACACCCCTCCCTCTCTCTGTATTCTCCTCTAGCCCTGCACCCATCCCTCCCTCTGAAACCTCCTCCAGCCCTGCACCCCTCCCTCCCGGTGTAACCTCCTCCAGCCATACACCCCTCCCTCTCTCTGTAACCTCCTCCAGCCCCACTCCCCTCCCTCTCTCTGTTACCTCCTCCAGCCTCACACCCCTCCCTCTCTCTGTAACCTCCTCCAGCCGCACACCACTCCCTCTCTCTGTAACCCCCTCCAGACCTACAACCCTCCCTCTCTCGGTAACCTCCTCCAGCCCTACAACCCTCCCTCTTTCTGTAAACCCCTCCAGCCCTACAACCCTCCCTCTCTCTGTAACCTCCTCCAGCCCTACAACCCTCCCTCTCTCTGTCACCGCCTCCAGCCCTACAAGCCTCCCTCTCTCTGGAACCTCCTCCAGCCCCATTCCCCTCCCTCTCTCTGTAACATCCTCCTGGCGCACAAACCTGCCTCTCTGTGTCACCTCCTCCAGTCCCACACCCATCCCTCTCTCTGTATCCTCCTCCAGCCCTACAACCCTCGCTCTCTCTGTAACCTTCTCCAGCCCCACTCCCCTCCCTCTCTCTGTAACCTCCTCCAGTCCTACACGGCTCCATCTCTCTGTATCCTCCTCCAGCCCTACAACCCTCGCTCTCTCTGTAACCTCCTCCAGCCCCATTCCCCTCCCTCTCTCTGTAACATCCTCCTGGCGCACAAACCTGCCTCTCTGTGTAACCTCCTCCAGTCCCACACCCATCCCTCTCTCTGTATCCTCCTCCAGCCCTACAACCCTCGCTCTCTCTGTAACCTTCTCCAGCCCCACTCCCCTCCCTATCTCTGTAACCTCCTCCAGCCCTACAACCCGCCCTCTCTCTGTATCCCCCTCCAGCCCTACACCCCTCCCTCTCTCTGTATCCTCCTCCAGCCCTACAACCCTCGCTCTCTCTGTAACCAACTCCAGCCCCAAACACTCCCTCTCTCTGTTACCTCCTCTACCCCAAACCCTCCCTCTCTCTGTAACTTCCTCTCGCCCCACACCCTCCCTCTCTCTGTAACCTCCACTCGCTCCACACCCTTCCTCTCTCTGTAACCCCCTCTAGCCCCACTCCTCTCCATCTCTCTGTAACCTCCTCCAGCCCCACAACTCTCCCTCTCTCTGTAACCTCCTCCAGCCCCACTCCCCTCCCTCTCTCTGTAACCCTCTCCAGTCCTACAACCCTCCCACTCTCTGTAATCTCCTCCAGCCCCAATCCCCTCCCTCTCTCTGCAACCTCTTCCAGCCCCACTCCCCTCCCTCACTCTGTAACCTCCTCCAGCCCCACAACCCTCTCACTCTCTGTAGCCTCCTCCAGCCCTACAACCCTCCCTCTCTCTGTAACCCCCTCCAGCCCTACAACCCTCCCTCACTCTGTAACCTCCTCGAGCCCTACACCCCTCCCTCTCTCTGTAACCTCCTCCAGCCCTATAACCCTCCCTCTCTCTGTAACGCCCTCCAGCCCGACAACCCTCCCTCTCTCTTTAACCTCCTCCAGCCCTACAATCCTCCCTCTCTCTGTAACTTCGCCAGCCCTACACCCCTCCCTCTCTCTGTAATCTCCTCCAGCCCCACTCCCCTCCCTCACTCTGTAACCTCCTCCAGCCCCACAACCCTCTCACTCTCTGTAGCCTCCTCCAGCCCTACAACCCTCCCTCTCTCTGTAACCCCCTCCAGCCCTACAACCCTCCCTCACTCTGTAACCTCCTCGAGCCCTACACCCCTCCCTCTCTCTGTAACCTCCTCCAGCCCTATAACCCTCCCTCTCTCTGTAACGCCCTCCAGTCCTACAACCCTCCCTCTCTCTGTAACCCCCTTCAGCCCTACAACCCTCCCTCTCTCTGTAACCTCCTCCAGCCCTACAACCCTCCCTCTTTCTGTAACCCCCTCCAGCCCTACAACCCTCCCTCTCTCTGTAACCTCCTCCAGCCCTACAACCCTGCCTATCTCTGTCACCTCCTTCGGCCCTACAACCCGCCCTCTCTCTGTAACCCCCTCCAGCCCTACAACCCTCCCTCTCTCTGTAACCCCCTCCAGCCCTACAACCCTCCCTCTCTCTGTAACCCCCTCCAGCCCTGCACCCCTCCCTCTCTCTGTAACATCCTCCAGCCCCACACCCCTCCCTCTCTCTGTATCCTCCTCCAGCCCGACTCCCCTCCTTCTCTTGTAACCTCCTCCATCCCCACTCCCCGCCCTCTCTCTGTAACCAATACCAGCCCCAAACACTCCCTCTCTCTGTAACCTCCTCTAGCCCCAAACCCTCCCTCTCTCTGTAACCTCCTCCAACACCACTCGCCTCCCTCTCTCTGGAACCTCCAATAGTGCCACAGCCCTCTCTCTCACTGTAACCTCCTCCAGCCCCACTCGCCTTCCTCTCTCTGTAACCTCCTCCAGCCCCACTCCCCTCCCACTCTCTGTAACCTCCTCCAGACCGACAACCCTCCATCTCTCTGGAACCTCCTCCAGCCCGAAAACCCTCCCTCTCTCTGTAACCTCCTCCAGCCCGACAACCCTCCCTCTCTCTGGAACCTCCTCCAGCCCTACAACCTTCCCTCTCTCTGTAACCTCCTCCAGCCGCACAATCCTCCCCCTCTCTGTAACCTCCTCCAGCCCTGCACCCTCCCTCTCTGTATCCTCCTCCAGCCCTACACCCCTCCTTCTCTCTGTAACCTCCTCCAGCCCCACTCCCCTCCCTCTCTCTGTAACCAACACCAGCCCCAAACCCTCCCTCTCTCTGTAACCTCCTCCAGCCCCACACCCCTCCCTCTAACTGTAACCTCCTCCAGCCCCAAACCCTCCATCTCTCTGTAACCTCCTCTAGCCCCACTTCTCTCCCTCTCTCTGTAACCACATCCAGCCCCACTCGCATCCCTCTCTCTGTAACCTCCTCCAGCCGCACTCCCCTCCCTCTCTCTGTAACCTCCTCCAGCCCCACTCCCCTCCCTCTCTCTGTAACCTCCTCCAGCCCCAAACCATCCCTCTCTCTGTAACCTCCTCTCGCCCCACTCCCCTCCCTCTCGCTGTAACCTTCGCCTGCCCCACTTCCCTCCCTCTCTCTGTAACCTCCTCCAGCCCCACTCCCCTCTCTCTCTGTAACCTCCTCCAGCCCCACTCCCCTCCTTCTCTCTGTAACCTCCTGCAGCCACAAACCCTCCCTCTCTCTGTAACCTCCTCCAGCCCCACTCCCCTCCCTCTCTCTGTAACCTCCTCCAGCCCTACAACCCTCTCTCTCTCTGCAACCTCTTACAGCCCCACTCCCCTCCCTCTCTCTGTATCCTCCTCCAGCCCTACACCCCTCTCTCCCTCTGTATCCTCCTCCAGTCCTACACCCCTCCCTCTCTCTGTATCCTCCTCCAGCCCTACACCCCTCCCTTGCTCATGTAACCTCCTCCAGCCCCACACCCCTCTCTATCTCTGTAACCTCCTCCAGCCCCACTCCCCTCCCTCTCTCTGTAACCTCCTCCAGCCCTACACCCCTCCCTCTCTCTGTGACATCCTCCAGCCCTACAACCCTCCCTCTCTCTGTAACCTCCTCCAGCCTTACAACGCTCCCTCCCTCTGTAACCTCCTCCAGCCCTACACCCCTCCTTATCTCTGTAACCTCCTCCAGCCCTACACCGCTCCCTCATTCTATTACCTCCTCCAGTCCTACACCCCTCCCTATCTCTGTAACCTCCTCCAGCCTACACCTCCTCCAGCCCTACACCCCTCCCTATCTCTGTAACCTCATCCAGCCCTACACCCCTCCCTCCCTCTGTAATCTCCTCCAGCCCTGCACCGCTTCCTCACTCTATAACCTCCTCCAGCCCCACACCCCTCCCTCTCTCTGTAATCTCTTCCAGCCCTACACCCTTCCATCTCTCTGTAACCTCCTCCAGCCCTCCCCCCCTCCCTCTCTCTGTTCCCTCCTCCAGCCCTACAACCCTCCCTCTCTCTGTAACCTCCTCCAGCCCTACACCCCTTCCCTCTCTCTGTAACCTCCTCCAGCCCTCCAACCCTCCCTCTCTCTGTAACCTCCTCCAGCCCTACACCCCTCCCTCTCTCTGTAACCTCCTCCAGCCCCACACCCCTCCCTCTTTCTGTAACCTCCTCCAACCCTACACCCCTCCCTCTCTCTGTAACCTCCTCCAGCCCTACACCCCTCCCTCTCTCTGTAACCTCCTCCAGCCCTACACCCCTCCTTCTCTCTGTAACCTCCTCCAGCCCTACACCCCTTACTCTCTCTGTACCCTCCTCCAGCCCTACAACCCCCCTCTCTCTGTAACCTCCTCCAGCCCTACACGACTTTCTCTCTCTGTACCCTCCTCCAGCCCTACAACCCTCCCTCTCTCTGTAACCTCCTCCAGCCCTACACCCCTCCCTCTCTCTGTAACCTCCTCCAGCCCTACACCCCTCCCTCTCTCTGTAACCTCCTCCAGCCCCACACCCCTCCCTCTTTTTGTAACCTCCTCCAGCCCCACACCCCTCCCTGTCTCTGTAACCTCCTCCAGCCCCACACCCCTCCCTCTCTCTGTAACCTCCTCCAGCCCTACACCCCTCCTTCTCTCTGTAACCTCCTCCAGCCCTACTCCCCTTCCTCTCTCTGTACCCTCCTCCAGCCCTTCAACCCCCCTCTCTCTGTAACCTCCTCCAGCCCTACACCCCTTACTCTCTCTGTACCCTCCTCCAGCCCTACAACCCTCCCTCTCTCTGTAACCTCCTCCAGCCCTACACCCCTCCCTCTCTCTGTAACCTCCTCCAGCCCTACACCCCTCCCTCTCTCTGTAACCTCCTCCAGCCCCACACCCCTCCCTCTTTCTGTAACCTCCTCCAGCCCCACACCCCTCCCTCTCTCTGTAACCTCCTCCAGCCCTACACCCCTCCTTCTCTCTGTAACCTTCTCCAGCCCTACACCCCTTACTCTCTCTGTACCCTCCTCCAGCCCTACAACCCCCCTCTCTCTGTAACCTCCTCCAGCCCTACACCCCTTACTCTCTCTGTACCCTCCTCCAGCCCTACAACCCTCCCTCTCTCTGTAACCTCCTCCAGCCCTACACCCCTCCCTCTCTCTGTAACCTCCTCCAGCCCTACACCCCTCCTTATCTCTGTAACCTCCTCCAGCCCTACACCGCTCCCTCATTCTATTACCTCCTCCAGTCCTACACCCCTCCCTATCTCTGTAACCTCCTCCAGCCCTACACCGCTCCCTCACTCTATAACCTCCTCCAGCCCTACACCCCTCCCTATCTCTGTAACCTCCTCCAGCACTACACCCCTCCCTCCCTCTGTAATCTCCTCCAGCCCTGCACCGCTTCCTCACTCTATAACCTCCTCCAGCCCCACACCCCTCCCTCTCTCTGTAATCTCCTCCAGCCCTACACCCTTCCATCTCTCTGTAACCTCCTCCAGCCCTCCCCCCCTCCCTCTCTCTGTTCCCTCCTCCAGCCCTACAAACCTCCCTCTCTCGGAAACGTCCTCCAGCCCCACTCCCCTCCCACTCGCTGTAACCTCCTCCAGCCCCACAACCCTCTCTCTCTCTGTTACCTCCTCCAGCCCTACAAACCTCCCTCTCTCTGTAACCCCCTCCAGCCCTACTCCCCTCCGTCTTTCTGTAACCCCCTCCAACCCGACAACCCTCCCTCTCTCTGTAACCTCCTCCAGCCCTACTCCCCTCCTTCTCTCTGTAACCTCCTCCAGCCCCACTCTCCTCCCTCTCTCTGTAACCAACACCAGCCCCAAACCCTCCCTCTCTCTGTAACCTCCTCTTGCCCCAAACCCTCCTTCTCTCTGTAACCTCCTCCAGCCCCACTCGCCTCCCTCTCTCTGTAACCTCCTCCAGCCCCAAACCCTCCCTCTCTCTGTAACATCCTCTAGCCCCACACCCCTCCCTCTCTCTGTAACCTCCTCTAGCCCCACAGCCCTCCCTCTCACTGTAATCTCCTCCAGCCACACTCGCCTCCCTCTCTCTGTAACCTCCTCCAGCCCCAATCCCCTCCCTCTCTCTGTAACCTCCTCCAGCCCCACTCCCCTCCCTCCCTCTGTAACCTCCTCCAGCCCCAAACCCTCCCTCTCTCTGTAACCTCCTCTAGCCCCACTTCCCTTCCTGTCTCTGTAACCTTCTCCAGACCCACTCCCCTCCATCTCTCTGTAACCTCCTCCAGCCCCACTCCCCTTCCTCTCTCTGTAACCTCCTCCAGCCCCACTCCCCTCCCTCTCTCTGTAACCTCCTCCTGTCCTACACCCCTCCTTCTCTCTGTAACGTCCTCCAGCTCCTCTCCCCTCCCTCTCTCTGTAACCACCTCCAGACCCAAAACCTCCCTCTCTCTGTAACCTCCTCTAGCCCCAAATCCTCCCTCTCTCTGTAACCTCCTCTAGCCCCACTGCCCTCCCTTTCTCTGTAACATCCTCCCGCCCCAAACCCTCCCTCTCTCTGAAACCTCCTCTAGCCCCACATCCCTCCCTCTGTCTGTAACCTCCTCCAACCCCACTCCCCTCCCTCTCTCTGTAACCTCCTCCAGCCCCAAACCCTCCCTCTCTCTGTAACCTCCTCCAGCCGCACTCCCCTCCCTCTCTCTGTAACATTTTCCAGCCCCAAACCCTCCCTCACTCTGTAACCACCTCTAGCCCCACTCCCCTCCCTCTCTCTGTAACCTTCTCCAGCCCAACAACCCTCCCTCTCTCTGTAACCTCCTCCAGCCACACTCCCCTCCCTCTCTCTGTAACCTCCTCCAGCCCCAAACGCTTCCTCTCTCTGTAAAACCCTATTGCCCCACTCCCCTCCCACTTTCTGTAACCCCCTCCAAACCTACAACGCTCCCTCTCTCTAAAACCCCCTCCAGCCCTACAACCCTCCCTTTCTCTGTAACCTCCTCCAGCCCTACACCCCTCCCTCTCTCTGTAACCTCCTCCAGCCCTGCACGCCTCCCTCTCTCTGTAACCTCCTCCAGCCCCACAACCCTCCCTCTCTCTGTAACGCCTTCCAGCCCTGCAACCCTCCCTCTCTCTGTAACCCCCTCCAGCCCTACAACCCACCCCCTCTCTGTAACCTCCTCCAGCCCTACAACACTCCCTCTTTCTGTAAACCCCTCCAGCCCTACAACCCTGCCTCTCTCTGTAACCTCCTCCAGCCCAACAACCCTCCCTATCTCTGGAACCTCCTCCAGCCCTACAACCCGCCCTCTCTCTGTAACCCCCTACAGAACTACACCCCTCCCTCTCTCTGTAACCCCCTCCAGCCCTACAACCCTCCCTCTCTCTGTAACCTCCTCCAGACCAAGACCCCTCCCTCTCTCTGTAACCTCCTCCAGCCCGACAACCCTCCCTCTCTCTGGAAACTCCTCCAACCCTACACACCTCCCTCTCTCTGTAACCTCCTCCAGCCCTATACCCCTCCCTCTCTCTGTAACCTCCTCCAGCCCCACACCCCTCCCTCTCTCTGTATCCTCCTCCAGATCCAAAACCCCTCCTTCTCTCTGTAACCTCCTCCAGCCCCACTCCCCTCCCTCTCTCTGTAACCAACACCAGCCCCAAACCCTCGCTCTCTCTGTAACCTCCTCTCGCCCAAAACCCTCCCTGTCTCTGTAACCTCCTTCAGCCCCAAACCCTCCCTCTCTCTTTAACCTCCTCCAGCCCCACACCCCTCCCTCTCTCTGTAACCTCCTCCAGCCCCAAACCCTCCCTCTCGCTGTGACCTTCACCAGCCCCACAACCCTCTATCTCTCTGTCACATCCTCCAACCCTACAACCCTCCCTCTCTCTGTAACCCCCTCCAGCCCTGCACCCCTCCCTCTCTCTGTAACCTGCTCGAGCTCTACACCCCTCCCTCTCTCTGTAACCTCCTCCAGCACTACAACCCTCCCTCTCTCTGTAACGCCCTCCAGCCCTACAACCCTCCCTCTCTCTGTAACCTCCTCCAGCCCTACAACCCTCCCTCTCTCTGTAACCTCCTCCAGCCCTACACCCCTACCTCTCTCTGTAACCTCCTCCAGCCCCACTCCCCTCCTTCTCTCTGTGATGCCCTTCAGTCCTACAACCCTCCCTCCCTCTATAACCCCCTCCAGCCCCACGCCCCTCCCTCTCTCTGTAACGCCCAACAACGCGACAACCCTCCCTCTCTCTGTAACCTCCTCCAGACCTACAACCCTCCCTCTCTCTGTAACCTCCTCCAGCCCTACACCCCTCCCTCTCTCTGTAACCTCCTCCAGCCCCACACCCCTCCCTCTCTCTGTAACGCCTTCCAGCCCTACAACCCTCCCTCTCTCTGTAACCCCCTCCAGCCCTACAACCCACCCTCTCTCTGTAACCCCCTCCAGCCCTACAACCCTCCCTCTCTCTGTAACCTCCTCCAGCCCCACACCCCTCCCTCTCTCTGTAACGCCTTCCAGCCCTACAACCCTCCCTCTCTCTGTAACACCCTCCAGCCCTACAACCCTCCCTCTCTCTGTAACGCCTTCCAGCCCTACAACCCACCCTCTCTCTGTAACCCCCTCCAGCCCTACAACCCTCCCTCTCTCTGTAACCCCCTCCAGCCCTACAACCCTCCCTCTCTCTGTAACATCCTGCAGCCCTACAACCCTCCCTATCTCTGTAACCTCATCCAGCCCGACAACCCGCCTTCTCTCTGTAACCACCTCCAGACCTACACCCCTCCCTCTCTCTGTAGCCCCCTCCAGCCCTACAACCCTCCCTCTCTCTGTAACCTCCTCCAGTCCAAGACCACTCCCTCTCTCTGTAACCTCCTCCAGCCCGACAACACTCCCTCCCTCTGTAACCTCCTCCAGCCCTACACCCCTCCCACTCTCTGTAACCTCTTCCAGCCCCACACCCCTCCTTCTCTCTGTAACATCCTCCAGCCCCACTCCCCTCCCTCTCTCTGTAACCTCCTCTAGCCCCAAACCCTCCCTCTCTCTTTAACCTCCTCCAGCCCCACTCCACTCACTCTCTCTGTAACCTCCACCAGCCCCAAACCCTCCCTCTCTCTGTAACTTCCTCCAGCCCCACTCGCCTCCCTTTCTCTGTTACCTCCTCCAGCCCCACAACCCTCTCTCTGTCTGTAACCTGCTCCCGCCCCACTCCCCTCCCTCTCTATGTAACCACCACCAGCCCCACTCCCCTCCCTCTCTCTGTAACCTCCTCCAGCCCCAAACCCTCCCTCTCTCTGTAACCTCCTCTCGCCCCACAACCCTCTCACTCTCTGTAACCTTCTCCAGTCCTACAACCCTCTCTCTCTCTGCAACCTCTTCCAGCACCACTCCCCTCCCTCTCTCTGTAACCTCCTCCAGCCCCACAACCCTCTCTCTCTCTGTAACCACCTGCAGTGCTACACCCCTCCCTCACTCTCTAACAACCTCCAGCCCTACATCCCTCCCTCTCTCTGTAACGTCCTCCAGCCCTACAACGCTCCATCCCTCTGTCACCTCCTCCAGCCCGACACCCCTCCCTATCTCTGCAACCTCCTCCAGCCCTACACCGCTCCCTCACTCTATAACCTCCTCCAGCCCCACACCCCTCCCTCTCTCTGTATCCTCCTCCAGCCCTTCATCCCTCCTTCCCTCTGTAACCTCCTCCAGCCCTACACCCCTCCCTCCCTCTGTAACCTCCTCCAGCACAACACCCCTCCCTCTCTCTGTAACTTCCTCCAGCCCCACACCCCTCCCTCTCTCTGTATTCTCCTCTAGCCCTGCACCCATCCCTCCCTCTGAAACCTCCTCCAGCCCTGCACCCCTCCCTCCCGGTGTAACCTCCTCCAGCCATACACCCCTCCCTCTCTCTGTAACCTCCTCCAGCCCCACTCCCCTCCCTCTCTCTGTTACCTCCTCCAGCCTCACACCCCTCCCTCTCTCTGTAACCTCCTCCAGCCGCACACCACTCCCTCTCTCTGTAACCCCCTCCAGACCTACAACCCTCCCTCTCTCGGTAACCTCCTCCAGCCCTACAACCCTCCCTCTTTCTGTAAACCCCTCCAGCCCTACAACCCTCCCTCTCTCTGTAACCTCCTCCAGCCCTACAACCCTCCCTCTCTCTGTCACCGCCTCCAGCCCTACAAGCCTCCCTCTCTCTGGAACCTCCTCCAGCCCCATTCCCCTCCCTCTCTCTGTAACATCCTCCTGGCGCACAAACCTGCCTCTCTGTGTCACCTCCTCCAGTCCCACACCCATCCCTCTCTCTGTATCCTCCTCCAGCCCTACAACCCTCGCTCTCTCTGTAACCTTCTCCAGCCCCACTCCCCTCCCTCTCTCTGTAACCTCCTCCAGTCCTACACGGCTCCATCTCTCTGTATCCTCCTCCAGCCCTACAACCCTCGCTCTCTCTGTAACCTCCTCCAGTCCCATTCCCCTCCCTCTCTCTGTAACATCCTCCTGGCGCACAAACCTGCCTCTCTGTGTAACCTCCTCCAGTCCCACACCCATCCCTCTCTCTGTATCCTCCTCCAGCCCTACAACCCTCGCTCTCTCTGTAACCTTCTCCAGCCCCACTCCCCTCCCTATCTCTGTAACCTCCTCCAGCCCTACAACCCGCCCTCTCTCTGTATCCCCCTCCAGCCCTACACCCCTCCCTCTCTCTGTATCCTCCTCCAGCCCTACAACCCTCGCTCTCTCTGTAACCAACTCCAGCCCCAAACACTCCCTCTCTCTGTTACCTCCTCTACCCCAAACCCTCCCTCTCTCTTTAACTTCCTCTCGCCCCACACCCTCCCTCTCTCTGTAACCTCCACTCGCTCCACACCCTTCCTCTCTCTGTAACCCCCTCTAGCCCCACTCCTCTCCATCTCTCTGTAACCTCCTCCAGCCCCACAACTCTCCCTCTCTCTGTAACGTCCTCCAGCCCCACTCCCCTCCCTCTCTCTGTAACCCTCTCCAGTCCTACAACCCTCCCACTCTCTGTAATCTCCTCCAGCCCCAATCCCCTCCCTCTCTCTGCAACCTCTTCCAGCCCCACTCCCCTCCCTCACTCTGTAACCTCCTCCAGCCCCACAACCCTCTCACTCTCTGTAGCCTCCTCCAGCCCTACAACCCTCCCTCTCTCTGTAACCCCCTCCAGCCCTACAACCCTCCCTCACTCTGTAACCTCCTCGAGCCCTACACCCCTCCCTCTCTCTGTAACCTCCTCCAGCCCTATAACCCTCCCTCTCTCTGTAACGCCCTCCAGCCCGAGAACCCTCCCTCTCTCTTTAACCTCCTCCAGCCCTACAATCCTCCCTCTCTCTGTAACTTCGCCAGCCCTACACCCCTCCCTCTCTCTGTAATCTCCTCCAGCCCCACTCCCCTCCCTCACTCTGTAACCTCCTCCAGCCCCACAACCCTCTCACTCTCTGTAGCCTCCTCCAGCCCTACAACCCTCCCTCTCTCTGTAACCCCCTCCAGCCCTACAACCCTCCCTCACTCTGTAACCTCCTCGAGCCCTACACCCCTCCCTCTCTCTGTAACCTCCTCCAGCCCTATAACCCTCCCTCTCTCTGTAACGCCCTCCAGTCCTACAACCCTCCCTCTCTCTGTAACCCCCTTCAGCCCTACAACCCTCCCTCTCTCTGTAACCTCCTCCAGCCCTACAACCCTCCCTCTTTCTGTAACCCCCTCCAGCCCTACAACCCTCCCTCTCTCTGTAACCTCCTCCAGCCCTACAACCCTGCCTATCTCTGTCACCTCCTTCGGCCCTACAACCCGCCCTCTCTCTGTAACCCCCTCCAGCCCTACAACCCTCCCTCTCTCTGTAACCCCCTCCAGCCCTACAACCCTCCCTCTCTCTGTAACCCCCTCCAGCCCTGCACCCCTCCCTCTCTCTGTAACATCCTCCAGCCCCACACCCCTCCCTCTCTCTGTATCCTCCTCCAGCCCGACTCCCCTCCTTCTCTTGTAACCTCCTCCATCCCCACTCCCCGCCCTCTCTCTGTAACCAATACCAGCCCCAAACACTCCCTCTCTCTGTAACCTCCTCTAGCCCCAAACCCTCCCTCTCTCTGTAACCTCCTCCAACACCACTCGCCTCCCTCTCTCTGTAACCTCCTCCAGCCCCAAACCCTCCCTCTCTCTGTAACCTCCGCTAGCCCCACACCCCTCCCTCTCTCTGGAACCTCCTCCAGCCCCAAACCCTCCCTCTCTCTGTAACCTCCAATAGTGCCACAGCCCTCTCTCTCACTGTAACCTCCTCCAGCCCCACTCGCCTTCCTCTCTCTGTAACCTCCTCCAGCCCCACTCCCCTCCCACTCTCTGTAACCTCCTCCAGACCGACAACCCTCCATCTCTCTGGAACCTCCTCCAGCCCGAAAACCCTCCCTCTCTCTGTAACCTCCTCCAGCCCGACAACCCTCCCTCTCTCTGGAACCTCCTCCAGCCCTACAACCTTCCCTCTCTCTGTAACCTCCTCCAGCCGCACAATCCTCCCCCTCTCTGTAACCTCCTCCAGCCCTGCACCCTCCCTCTCTGTATCCTCCTCCAGCCCTACACCCCTCCTTCTCTCTGTAACCTCCTCCAGCCCCACTCCCCTCCCTCTCTCTGTAACCAACACCAGCCCCAAACCCTCCCTCTCTCTGTAACCTCCTCCAGCCCCACACCCCTCCCTCTAACTGTAACCTCCTCCAGCCCCAAACCCTCCATCTCTCTGTAACCTCCTCTAGCCCCACTTCTCTCCCTCTCTCTGTAACCACATCCAGCCCCACTCGCATCCCTCTCTCTGTAACCTCCTCCAGCCGCACTCCCCTCCCTCTCTCTGTAACCTCCTCCAGCCCCACTCCCCTCCCTCTCTCTGTAACCTCCTCCAGCCCCAAACCATCCCTCTCTCTGTAACCTCCTCTCGCCCCACTCCCCTCCCTCTCGCTGTAACCTTCGCCTGCCCCACTCCCCTCCCTCTCTCTGTAACCTCCTCCAGCCCCACTCCCCTCTCTCTCTGTAACCTCCTCCAGCCCCACTCCCCTCCTTCTCTCTGTAACCTCCTGCAGCCACAAACCCTCCCTCTCTCTGTAACCTCCTCCAGCCCCACTCCCCTCCCTCTCTCTGTAACCTCCTCCAGCCCTACAACCCTCTCTCTCTCTGCAACCTCTTACAGCCCCACTCCCCTCCCTCTCTCTGTATCCTCCTCCAGCCCTACACCCCTCTCTCCCTCTGTATCCTCCTCCAGTCCTACACCCCTCCCTCTCTCTGTATCCTCCTCCAGCCCTACACCCCTCCCTTGCTCATGTAACCTCCTCCAGCCCCACACCCCTCTCTATCTCTGTAACCTCCTCCAGCCCCACTCCCCTCCCTCTCTCTGTAACCTCCTCCAGCCCTACACCCCTCCCTCTCTCTGTGACATCCTCCAGCCCTACAACCCTCCCTCTCTCTGTAACCTCCTCCAGCCTTACAACGCTCCCTCCCTCTGTAACCTCCTCCAGCCCTACACCCCTCCTTATCTCTGTAACCTCCTCCAGCCCTACACCGCTCCCTCATTCTATTACCTCCTCCAGTCCTACACCCCTCCCTATCTCTGTAACCTCCTCCAGCCTACACCTCCTCCAGCCCTACACCCCTCCCTATCTCTGTAACCTCCTCCAGCCCTACACCCCTCCCTCCCTCTGTAATCTCCTCCAGCCCTGCACCGCTTCCTCACTCTATAACCTCCTCCAGCCCCACACCCCTCCCTCTCTCTGTAATCTCCTCCAGCCCTACACCCTTCCATATCTCTGTAACCTCCTCCAGCCCTCCCCCCCTCCCTCTCTCTGTTCCCTCCTCCAGCCCTACAACCCTCCCTCTCTCTGTAACCTCCTCCAGCCCTACACCCCTTCCCTCTCTCTGTAACCTCCTCCAGCCCTCCAACCCTCCCTCTCTCTGTAACCTCCTCCAGCCCTACACCCCTCCCTCTCTCTGTAACCTCCTCCAGCCCCACACCCCTCCCTCTTTCTGTAACCTCCTCCAACCCTACACCCCTCCCTCTCTCTGTAACCTCCTCCAGCCCTACACCCCTCCCTCTCTCTGTAACCTCCTCCAGCCCTACACCCCTCCTTCTCTCTGTAACCTCCTCCAGCCCTACACCCCTTACTCTCTCTGTACCCTCCTCCAGCCCTACAACCCCCCTCTCTCTGTAACCTCCTCCAGCCCTACACGACTTTCTCTCTCTGTACCCTCCTCCAGCCCTACAACCCTCCCTCTCTCTGTAACCTCCTCCAGCCCTACACCCCTCCCTCTCTCTGTAACCTCCTCCAGCCCTACACCCCTCCCTCTCTCTGTAACCTCCTCCAGCCCCACACCCCTCCCTCTTTTTGTAACCTCCTCCAGCCCCACACCCCTCCCTGTCTCTGTAACCTCCTCCAGCCCCACACCCCTCCCTCTCTCTGTAACCTCCTCCAGCCCTACACCCCTCCTTCTCTCTGTAACCTCCTCCAGCCCTACTCCCCTTCCTCTCTCTGTACCCTCCTCCAGCCCTTCAACCCCCCTCTCTCTGTAACCTCCTCCAGCCCTACACCCCTTACTCTCTCTGTACCCTCCTCCAGCCCTACAACCCTCCCTCTCTCTGTAACCTCCTCCAGCCCTACACCCCTCCCTCTCTCTGTAACCTCCTCCAGCCCTACACCCCTCCCTCTCTCTGTAACCTCCTCCAGCCCCACACCCCTCCCTCTTTCTGTAACCTCCTCCAGCCCCACACCCCTCCCTCTCTCTGTAACCTCCTCCAGCCCTACACCCCTCCTTCTCTCTGTAACCTTCTCCAGCCCTACACCCCTTACTCTCTCTGTACCCTCCTCCAGCCCTACAACCCCCCTCTCTCTGTAACCTCCTCCAGCCCTACACCCCTTACTCTCTCTGTACCCTCCTCCAGCCCTACAACCCTCCCTCTCTCTGTAACCTCCTCCAGCCCTACACCCCTCCCTCTCTCTGTAACCTCCTCCAGCCCTACACCCCTCCTTATCTCTGTAACCTCCTCCAGCCCTACACCGCTCCCTCATTCTATTACCTCCTCCAGTCCTACACCCCTCCCTATTTCTGTAACCTCCTCCAGCCCTACACCGCTCCCTCACTCTATAACCTCCTCCAGCCCTACACCCCTCCCTATCTCTGTAACCTCCTCCAGCACTACACCCCTCCCTCCCTCTGTAATCTCCTCCAGCCCTGCACCGCTTCCTCACTCTATAACCTCCTCCAGCCCCACACCCCTCCCTCTCTCTGTAATCTCCTCCAGCCCTACACCCTTCCATCTCTCTGTAACCTCCTCCAGCCCTCCTCCCCTCCCTCTCTCTGTTCCCTCCTCCAGCCCTACAACCCTCCCTCTCTCTGTAACCTCCTCCAGCCCTACACCCCTTCCCTCTCTCTGTAACCTCCTCCAGCCCTCCAACCCTCCCTCTCTCTGTAACCTCCTCCAGCCCTACACCCCTCCCTCTCTCTGTAACCTCCTCCAGCCCCACACCCCTCCCTCTTTCTGTAACCTCCTCCAACCCTACACCCCTCCCTCTCTCTGTAACCTCCTCCAGCCCTACACCCCTCCCTCTCTCTGTAACCTCCTCCAGCCCTACACCCCTCCTTCTCTCTGTAACCTCCTCCAGCCCTACACCCCTTACTCTCTCTGTACCCTCCTCCAGCCCTACAACCCCCCTCTCTCTGTAACCTCCTCCAGCCCTACACGACTTTCTCTCTCTGTACCCTCCTCCAGCCCTACAACCCTCCCTCTCTCTGTAACCTCCTCCAGCCCTACACCCCTCCCTCTCTCTGTAACCTCCTCCAGCCCCACACCCCTCCCTCTCTCTGTAACCTCCTCCAGCCCGACACCCCTCCCTCTTTTTGTAACCTCCTCCAGCCCCACACCCCTCCCTGTCTCTGTAACCTCCTCCAGCCCCACACCCCTCCCTCTCTCTGTAACCTCCTCCAGCCCTACACCCCTCCTTCTCTCTGTAACCTCCTCCAGCCCTACACCCCTTCCTCTCTCTGTACCCTCCTCCAGCCCTTCAACCCCCCTCTCTCTGTAACCTCCTCCAGCCCTACACCCCTTACTCTCTCTGTACCCTCCTCCAGCCCTACAACCCTCCCTCTCTCTGTAACCTCCTCCAGCCCTACACCCCTCCCTCTCTCTGTAACCTCCTCCAGCCCTACACCCCTCCCTCTCTCTGTAACCTCCTCCAGCCCCACACCCCTCCCTCTTTCTGTAACCTCCTCCAGCCCCACACCCCTCCCTCTCTCTGTAACCTCCTCCAGCCCTACACCCCTCCTTCTCTCTGTAACCTTCTCCAGCCCTACACCCCTTACTCTCTCTGTACCCTCCTCCAGCCCTACAACCCCCCTCTCTCTGTAACCTCCTCCAGCCCTACACCCCTTACTCTCTCTGTACCCTCCTCCAGCCCTACAACCCTCCCTCTCTCTGTAACCTCCTCCAGCCCTACACCCCTCCCTCTCTCTGTAACCTCCTCCAGCCCTACACCCCTCTCTCTCTCTGTAACCTCCTCCAGCCCCACACCCCTCCCTCTTTCTGTAACCTCCTCCAGCCCCACACCCCTCCCTCTCTCTGTAACCTCCTCCAGCCCTACACCCCTCTCTTTCCTCATTTAATACACTCCTGAAAAGCTTCCTTGTTGAATGAAATCTCTCCTGTTATCTCTTTATGTGACTCGGGGCTGGAGTTTTAGCTCCTGTGCAGGACAGGAATGGAGTTGGGCAGGTGTGGAATTTCAGGTCACTGGCCTGCCTGCCCTTTCCCTGCCTGCTATTGGCCCTCCAGCTTCAAGAGCGTGCCTGCCGTCTTTAATTGAACCTGCTTTCTGCCCATTACGTGGCCAATTCAGAGAAAATGACAGATGTGTGACTGTTCCCCAAACAGTGCGGGCTTTGAGCCTGAGGGCAAGGGTTCTGAAGCCCGCAGGGAAAATCTTATCCGAGGTGTCACATTTTGTTTGATAACCCTCCTGTGAGCTGCCTCTCGATGTTTTACTATGTTAAAGAGGCTATATAAATCCATGTAGTTGTTGTTGTTGGAAAGAAGGAAGAAAGTATGGGAATCTTTGTACTCCTGCATTTCAACAGCGAGTACAGAAGTTCTTCATGGGCTGCGAAGACCTTTGAGATGTCCTGAGATTGTACAAAGTCCTGTACAGATGCAAGATCTTTCTTTATGTAATAGAGGGTGATCAGTCATGTCAATATATGACATCCTGGCTCAAACAACTCCCAGAGCTTTTCCTTCATGCAGTTGAGTGCCTGCAGGCTTGTGCTATGTTTATTGCAGCATTCTGTGTTTCACAGCAATTCCAGGATCTAATATTAGACAGCAGCCTCACTTCAGTCAGCATGCTGGCTGTAATATATCTTATGAATGACCTTAAATTGGTATCATCTCAAATTTGCAGTGCTGGGAGGTAAACACTATTCTGTGCCAGATCCTCTGTCAGTTCCAACTTTATTTCCCCAAGGTGAGTCATGGCCATAATCATTCAACATGTGACCAGAGGCTCCTAACTACAGATCCTGAGATGGGTCAATCAACAAGGGTCCAACATTTGGAAGGAATAGGTGAAAAAAAAATCAAATTTTTAGATATTAAACTTTTGAAAAAGATCAGACGAAACTGAGAAAAGATAACGAGACATTTTGCTTTTTATTTATTCTTTCATGGGATGTGGGCGTCACTGGCCAGGCCAACATTTATTGCCCATCCCTAATTGCCCTCGAGAAGGTGGTGGTGAGCTGCCTTCTTGAACCGCTGCAGTCCATTTGGTGTAGGTACACCCACAGTGCTGTTAAGAAGGGATTTCCAGGATTTTGACCCAGCGACAGTGAAGGAACGGCGATACAGTTCCAAGTCAGGATGGTATGCAGCTTGGAGGGGAACTTGTAGGTGATGGTGTTCCCACGTGCCAGCTGGGAGGTGCTGTGACAGAAGCCTTGGTGAATTGCTGCAGTGCATCCTGTGGATAGCATAGATTATTAGCCATGGTGCATTAGCGGTGGAATGCTCTGTTTAATTTTCTTGGCTGGGACTACTGTCCTGTGAATGAATTGGGCCATTTTTAGCAGTTGACCCTAACAATTGTGGACTCATCTCTTTGATATACATAACAGACTTATTTCAGAATTAGAAGCACATGGGATTAAAGGGACAGTGGTAACTTGGGTACATAATTGACTAAGGAATAGGAGTCAGAGAACAGTGGCGAATGACAATTTTTCTGAGTGGAGAGAAGTGTACAGTGGGTTGCCCAAGGATCGGTATTGGAACCACATTTTTCTTATAAATATAAATGACCTGGACTTGGGTATGCGGAGTACAATTTCAAAGTTTGTGGATGATACAAAACTTGGTAACATAGTATATAGTGAGCAGGATAGTAGCAGAATTCAGAAGGACATAAACAGACTGGAGAAATGGGCAGACACATGACAGGTGCAATTTAATATGTGTATGAGTGTGAAGTGATGCACTTTGAGAGAAACAATTTAGAAAGGCAGTATAATTTAAATGCTGCTATTTTGTGGAGGTGCAAGAGCAGAAGGACCAGGAGGTGCATATTCACAGATCTTTGAAGCTGACAGAGCAAGTCGATAAGGTGGTTAAGAAAGTGTATGGGAAATTTGGCTTTGTAAATAGGGGCATTGAATGCAATAACAAAGAAGTTATGCCAAACCTTTACAAATCACTGATTGGACTTCAGTTGGACTATTGTGTACAATTCTGGGTACTACACTTTAGGAAGGATGTCAAGGCTTCGGAAAGGATACAGAGGAGGTTTACCAGGATGCTACAAGGACTTCAGTTATGTTGAGAGATTGGAGAAGCTGGGATTGCTCACCTTAGAGCAGAGAAGGTTAAGAGGAGATCTAATATCAGTATTCAAAATTAGGAGGGATTTTAATGGACCAAATAGGGAGAAACTGTTCCCTCTGGCAAGTGGGTCAGTAACCAAAGGCCATAGATTTGAAATAACTGGAAAAAGAACTAGAGGGGAAATGAGGGGATTTTTTTCAGATAGAGTGTTGCTAAGACCTAGATCGCACTCTCGGAAAAGGTGGTGGAATCAGATTCTAAACCAGAATCAGATCTCTAAAAGCAATTAGACAGGTACTTGGAGAAGACTGATTTGCAGGGTAATATGAAGAAAGCTGGGGAGTGGGATTAAATTGGATAACTCTTTCAAAGGGCCAGAACAGGTATGATGGGCTGAATGGCCTCTCGGTGTGCTGTACGATTCTATGATTCATGGGTTTTGACTTGTGGCAGCACCCCAAGTTCTTCAGTCCACAAACAAGCCCTTTGGTTTTAAGAATGTACAAATTGTACCTGGATGTACCTTGATGTTAGGCTTTAGATTGTGGCACTCAGGTGTCCTGAATGAAACCTTAACTGGTTGCTTCTTACCATGTGGTGTACAAAAGGAGCCAGATTCCAAACCCAACTAGATTGAGACTTTGTTCTCAAAGGGACCAATTCCATCAGCACATCACCAATCTAGAAAACTAATATGCAACATCACAAATCTTTAACATTTTATCAAAGGCATTTAGGAACATCAGAACGTAGGATCAGCAGTAGGCCATTCAGTCCATCGAGCCTGCCCCACCATTCAATATGATCATGGCTGATCATCCACTTCAATGCCTTTTTCCCACACTATCCTCATATCCCCTTATGTCATTTGTATTAGAAATCTGTCAATCTCTGCTTTAAACATACTCAATGACTAAGCTTCCACAGCCCTCTGAGGTAGAGAATTCCAAAGATTCATAACCCTCTGAGTAAAGAAATTTCTCCTCATCTCTATCCTAAGTGGCTTCCACCTTATTTTGAAATTGTGTCCCCTGGTTCGAGACTCCCCAACCAGAGGAGACACCTGCATCGACCCTGTCTATCCCTTTAAGTATTTTGTAGGTTTCAATTAGATCACCTCTCATTCTTTGAAACTCGAGAGAATACAGGCCCAGTTTCCCCAATCTCTCTTCAGAGGACAGTCCCACCATCCAGGGAACAAGTTTGATGAACCTTCATTGCACTCCCTCTATGGCAATAATATCCTTCTTGAGGTAAGGGGACCAAAACTGCACACAGTACTCCAAGCGCGTCTAACTAAGGTTCTATACAACTGAAGCAAGACTTCACAACTCCTGTACTCAAATCCTCTTGCGATAAAGGCTAACCTACCATTAGCCTTCCTAATTGCTTGCTTCACCTGCGCGTTAGCTTGTAGTGACTTATTGACAAAGGTCCCTTTGTACATCTACACTTTCTAATCTCTTACCATTTAAGAAATACTCTGCACATCTATTCCTCCTACCAAAGTGGATAACCTCACATTTTTCCACATTATATTCCATCTGCCACGTTCTTGCCCACTCACTAAATCTGTCCAAATTCCTTTGAAGCCACTTTGCATCTTCTTCACAACACACATTCCCACCTAGTTTTGTGTCATCTGCGAACTTGGAAATACTACATTTGCTTCCTTCAACTGTTGAAATGTCCCCGGGAGTTCTGTGATTGAAAAAATCCTAGCTGATCCGGTGGATTGGAAACTGCAGCCCAGTCAGATCAGACTGGACGTGTTGGTCAACCAGTGTGTCAGAACCAGGTTAATCCAAAGCAAAGGTGTGGCAAGTCAGTAAGTCTGGGTTCAGGTCCCACTTCAGAAACTTGAGCACATAATCCGGGCCGACACTCCCAGTGCAGTACTCAGAGAGTGCTGCACTGTCCGAGCTTCTGCCTTTCAGATGAGACATCAAACCAAGGCCTTTCCACGTGGATTTATGAAACCCCATGGCACTATTTGAAGAATCACAGAGGAGTTCTCTGCAGAATCCTGGCCTATATTTCTCCCTCAACCTGCGTCACTAAAGCAGATTATTTGGTCATTTGTCTCATTACTATCTGTGGGATCTTGCTGTGCACATTCTGCCTGCCAGATTTCTTACATTACAATAGTGACTACACTTCACAAGTAATTTGATGCTGGAAATCTGAAATAAAAAACAGAAAATGCTGGAAATACTCAGCAGGTCAGACAGCATCTATGCAGAGAGAAGCTGAGTTAACCTTTCAAGTCAATGGCCTTTCATCAGAACGTGAAAAAGTTAGATATGTCATAGGTTTTAAGCAATACAGAGGCTGAGAAAGGAGGGAGGGGAAGCAAGAACAAAAGGGAAGGTTTGTGATTGGTGGAAGGTAGGAGGGATTAAATGACAAAAAAGATGATAGTGCCAGGCAAAAGGGGATGGTAATGGGACAAGTAAAGAAACAAATGGTGGGGCCAGAACAGATGTAAATGGCAAACAGCAGAACCATAATCAGCACTCATTGTGTGGAAAATGGGCACAGTGATTATAATCTGAAGTTATTGAGTCTGGAAGGATGTAAAGTGCCTAATCCCTGGATGTAGAATTTTCAGGCGGGATAGAGAGGGGGATAAAAAAGGAGGGGGTATAGTATTATTAGTTAAGGAATCAATAACAGCTTTGAGGAGGGATGATATATTAAATGAATCATCAAATGAGGCCATATGGGTGGAGCTCAGAAATAAAAAAGGGGCAGTCACATTACTGGGAGTGTACTATAGACCCCCAAATAGTGAGAGGGAGATAGAAGAACAATTATGTAGGTAAATTTCTGAGTGCAAAAATTATAGGGCAATAATAGTTGGGGATTTCAACTATCCCAATATCAACTGGGATACAAACAGTGTGAAGGGCACAGAGTGCACAAAATTCTTGAACTGCGTTCAAGAGAACTTTTTTAGCCAGTATGTAACAAGCACAATGAGAGGGGGTACAATTCTAGATTTAGTCTTCGGCAATGAAGCTGGGCAAGTGGATGAAGTAACAGTGGGTGACCATTTTGGAGATAGTGACCATAATACAGTTAGTTTTAGCATAATCATGGAAAAGGACAAAGATAAAACAGGAGTAAAGGTTCTAAATTGGGGGAAGGCAAATTTTATGAAACTGAGAGGTGACCTGGCGAAGGTGGACTGGATACAGCTACTTGAAGGAAAATCAGTGGCAAACCAGTGGGAGGCATTCAAAAGCGAGATTCTACTGGCACAGCTTAGGCATGTCCCCACAGAGATAAAGGGTGGTATAGCCAAATCTAGAGCTCCCTGGTTATCTAGACGTTTACAGAGAAAGTTAAAGCCGAAAAAGAAAGCTAATGACAATCACAAAAATCTTTATACTTCAGAAAGCCTAGAGGAGTTTAGAAAGTGCAGGGGTGAAGTAAAAAAGGAAATTAGAAAAGCAGAGAGAGGACATGAAAAACTATTGGCAGATAAAATCAAGGAAAACCCGAAGATGTTTTATTAGTACATTAAGGGAAAGAGAATAACTAAGGAAAGGGTAGAACCTATCAGAGATGTACAGGGGAACTTATACATGGATGCAGAAGTTGTGGGCAGGGTTCTTAATAAGTTTTTTGCCTCATTCTTCACAAAGGAGAGGGTTGATGCAGACTTTGTAGTTAAAGAGGAGTGTGAAATATTAGATACGATAAGCATAATGAGAGAGGAAGTACTAGAGGGTCTGACATCCCTGAAAGTGGATAAATCGCCAGGACCAGATGTTTTGCATCCCAGGTTGTTAAAGGAAGCCAGGGAGGAACTAGTGGATGCGCTGAGGATCATCTTCAAATCCTCACTAGATACAGTAGAGGTACCAGACGATTGGAGGTCTGCGAACGTTGTACCATTGTTTAAAAAGGGTGCGAGGGATAGGCCAAATAATTATAGGCCGGTCAGTCTGACCTCGGTGGTGGGCAAATTATTAGAATCAAGGCACGGATTAATCAGGGATAGTCAGCATGGATTTGTTAAGGGAAGGTCATGTCTTACTAACTTAATTGAATTCTTTGAGGAAGTAACAAGGAGGATTGATGAGGGTAGTGCAGTGGATGTGGTCTACATGGACTTTAGTAAGACATTTGACAAGGTCTCACATGGCAGATTGGTCAGTAAAATGAAAGTCCATGGGATACAGGGGAATGTGGCAGGTTGGATCCAAAATTGGCTCAGGGCCAGGAAACAAAGCGAATGGAAAGTGGTTTCCAGTGGTGTTCCACAGGGCTCAGTGTTGGGACCCTCGCTGTTTGTGGTATATATTAATGATTTGGACTTAAATGTGGGAGGCATGATTGGGAAATTTGCTGATGACACGAAAATTGGCCGTGCAGTTGATAGTGAAGAGGATAGCTGTAGACTCCAGAATGATATCAATGGTTTGGTTGAGTGGGTGGAAAAGTGGCAAATGGAATTCAATCCAGTTAAGTGTGAGGGAAAACAAAGCAAGGGAATACACAACGGGAGGATATTGAGAGGGGTAGAAGAAGTGTGAGAGCTTGGAATGCATGTCCACAGGTCCCTGAAGGTGGCAGGACAGGTAGATAGAGTGGTGAAGGAGGCATATGGAATGTTTTCCTTTATTGGCTGAGGTATAGAATACAAAAGCAGGGATGTCATACTGGAACTGTATGAAACACTGGTTAGACTACAGCTCGAGTATTGTGTACAGTTCTGATCACCACATTACAGAAAGGACATATTGCTCTGGAGAGAGTACAGAGGAGATTTACAAGAATGTTGCCAGGGCTTGAAAGTTGCATCGATGAGGAAAGATTGGATAGGCTCAGGTTGTTTTCCTTAGAACAGAGGAGGCTGAGGGGTGACTTAATTGAGGTGTACAAAATTATGAGGGGCCTAGAGGGAGTAGACAGGAAGGACCTGTTTCCCCGAGCAGAGCGGTCAATTACCAGGGGGCACAAATTGAAGGTGATTGGTAGAAGGATTAGAGAGGACATGAGGAAAATCTTTTTCACCCAGACGATGGTGGGTGTCTGGAATTCACTGCCAGGAATGGTGGTGCAGGCAGAAACCCTCAATTCTTTTAAAACGTTGCTGGACATGCACCTGAAGTATTGTAACTGGCAAGGCTATGGACCAGGTGCTGGAAAGTGGGATTAGACTGGGCAGCTAGATTTCTTGGCCGGCACGGACACGGTGGGCTGAATGGCCTCCTTCTGTGCCGTAATTTTTCTGTGGTTCTAATCAAAAGATGAGGTGCTGTTCCTCAAGCTTCATTGGAACGAGGATTTAATTGGCTGTGTGGTGTGTTTGGGCCTCTTAACGATTTAATTATCCTGTTATCCCATATGTAGCAGCAGCTTTGCAAGCTATAATGGATCACTGACCTTCTTAGACGTTGTTCAATGAAATAGCAGCCATGTGCATGATGTATATACATACATGGTATGTTAAAGAGTGCACTGGGATATGTACAAGTGTGTTCTCACTCTCATCCAACCAACATGCAGTGAGCTAGTAGTCCAGGCGATTAAAGGCCAGGGTCACTCAATCTCATTGTATTGCTGGAGAATGATAACTTATATTCTCTAAAGTTAGGGCCCATATTGCATAATTGGTTCCATTGCTACGGTAGATTTACTTTGTGCTTCTGTTGTCTGCTTGGCTCAGTCAGGAACACTCACACCTCTCAATCAGTAGGTTGTGGATTCATCATTGTGGGGTGGGGGGGGGGGGGTGCTAATCCAGTAATTGGGGGGGGGGGGTGTACACTGGGCTCTTCCATTAGTGCAAGGGGGGGTTAGTCCAGTAATGGGAGGGGGGAGGGGGGAAGGTGGGGCTGTACACTGGGCTCTTCCATTGGTGCGAATGGGGGGGTTAATCCAGTAATGGGGGCGTGTACACTGGGCTCTTCCATTAGTGTAGGGGGTGATCAATCCAGTAATGGGGGGGGGGTGTATACTGGGTTCTTCCATTAGTGCCAGAGTGGGAGGGGGGGGTGTTAATCCAGTAATGTACAGTGTACATGCCCCTCCATTAGTGTAAGGGGTGATTAATCCAGTAATGGGGGCGGGGGGTACACTGGGCTCTTCCATTAGTGCCAGAGTGCGGGGATTAACCCAGTAATGGGGGCATGTACACTGGGCTCTTCCATTAGCGCCAGAGTGGGGGGGGGGGGGTTAACCCAGTAATGGGGGTGTGTACACTGGGCTCTTCCATTAGTGTGGCTGGAATTGATCTAGGCCTAGGCTACCTATCCCTCTATAAAAAATAAGAATACCCATTGCTATTAAGATGACACATTAACTCGTGTGTTTTGCATTATTGCAAGTGTACCATTGGTTAACTGGTTATATATTTCACTGACTCTCTGCATATGTAAATAACCCATTGAGGGAAAAGGATAAATCTTTGTAGATAGTTTTAAAACTTCCGGATGTGTTATTTTTAAATCACCCTGGGACATTTTGCTTGCTGTGAGACCAGAAAATGAGGTTAGGCTGAGCTGGGGAGTGGGGGCAGGACGACAATATACAGTCTCTCTGGTTGGCTGCGGCTGCACAGAAATGGGGTCAGTAGAAGGTCTCATTAGGGGTCGCCAACTCTGGTTGGACGTGTTCCTGGAGGTTTCATCACATGACCTCCTGGCTCAAACTGCCCCACCTGGTCAAACAGCCTTTTATCCATCTCCAATACTCTTCGAGATAATAAACCAAAGAATTCAAAGAGAATATTAAAAACGCACTTACGTTGTAACTGCTTTGATGATTTTGCTCCCTGTTTTTTGCTGGCAGCAATACCCTGGAGATAAATTTTCAATTCCTGGAGTCTTAGGGCAATCCTGGAATTTAGGGAGAAGGTGACATAATGGGAATGCAACTGGACTAGTAATCCAGAGACCCAGGCTAAAATTCTGGGGACATGAATTCAAATCCCACCACGGTATCTGGTGGAATTTAAATTCAATTAATTAATAAATTCAATGAATTAATAAAAGCCTGGAACTGAAAGCTAGTCTCATAAATGATGACCATGAAACTACCATCGATTGTCATAAAAACCCATCTGGTTCACGATGCCCTTTATGGAAAGAAATCTGCCGTCCATACCTGGTCTGGCCTACATGTGACTCCAGAGCCACAACAATATGGTTGACTCTTAACTGCCCTCTGAAATGGCCTTGCAAGCCATTCAGTTGTACAAAACTGCTACACAAAAAATGAAAAGGAACAAAACCGGACAGAACACCCGGCATCGACCTTGGCACCGGAAACGACAGTGGCAAACCCAGCCCTGTCGACCCTGCAAAGTCCCCCTTACTAACATCCAGGGGCTTGTGCCAAAGTTGGGAGAGCTTTCCCACAGACTAGTCAAGCAACAGCCTGACATAGTCATACTCACGGAATCATACCTTAAAGACAATGTCCCAGACACTGCCAGCACCATTCCCGGGTATGTCCTGTCCACCGGAGGTGGCGGCACAGTGGTGTACAGTCAGGAGGGAGTTGCCCTGGGTGTCCTCAACACTGACTCCAGACTCCATAAATTCTTATGGTATCAGGTCAAACATGGACAAGGAAACCTCCTCCTGATTACCACCTACCGCCCTCCCTCAGCAGATGACTCAGTGCTCCTCCATGTTGATCACCACTTGGAGGAAGCACTGAGGGTGGCAAGGGTGCAGAATGTACTCTGGATGGGGGACTTCAATGTCCATCATCAAGAGTGGCTCGATAGCACCACTACGGACTGGGCTGGCCGAGTCCTAAAGAACATAGCTGCTAGACTGGGTCTGCGGCAGGTGGTGAAGGAACTAACAAGAGGGAAAAACATACTTGACCTAGTCCTCACCAATCTGCCTGCCGCAGACGCATCTGTCCATGACAGTATTGGTAGGAGTGACCACCGCACAGTCCTTGTGGAGACCAAGTCCTGTCTTCATATTGAGGATACCCTCCATTGTGTTGTGTGCCACTACCACTGTGCTAAATGGGATAGATTTCAAAAAGATCTAGCAAAGCAAAACTGGGCATCCATGAGGCGCTGTGGGCCATCAGCAGCAGCAGAATTGTATTCAACCACAATCTGTAACCTCATGACCCGGCATATCCCCCACTCTACCATTACCATCAAGCCAGGAGACCAACCCTGAAGAGTTCAATGAAGAGTGCAGGATGGCATGCCAGGAGCAGCACCAGGCATACCTCAAAATGAGGTGTCAGCCTGGTGAAGCTACAACACAGGACTACTTGCATGCCGAACAGCAGAAGCAGCATGCAATAGACAGAGCTAATCGATCTCACAACCAGCAGATCGGATCTAAGCTCTGCAGTCCTGCCACATCCAGTCGTGAATGGTGGTGGACAATTAAGGAACAAATTGATGGGGGAGCCCAGCACATCAGTGTAAAAGACAAGGCTGAAGCATTTGCATCCACCTTCAGCCAGAAGTGCCGATTTGATGATCCATCTCAGCCTCCTCCTGAGGTCCCCAGCATCATGGATTCACTCCATGTGATATCAAGAAATGGCTGAAGGCACTGGATACTGCAAAGACTACAGGCCCCAAAAACATTCCAGCAATAATACTGAAGACTTGTGCTCCAGAACTAGCCAAGCTATTCCAGTACAGCTACAACACTGACATCTAACCTGCAATGTGGAAAATTGCCCAGGTATGTCCTGTACACAAAAAGCAGGACAAATCCAATCTGGCCAATCATTGCCCCAACAGTCTACTCTCAATCATCAGTAAAGTGATGGAAGGTGTCGTCGACAGTGCTATTAAGAAGCTCTTGCTTAGCAATAACCTGCTTAGTGACGCTCAGTTTGGGTTCCGCCAGGGCCACTCAGCTCCAGACCTCATTACAGCCTTGGTTCAAACATGGACAAAAGAGCTGAACTCAAGAGGTGAGGTGAGAGTGACTGCCCTTGACATCAAGGCAGCATTTGACAGAGTATGGCATCAAGGAGCCCTAGCAAAACTGAGGTCAGTGGGAATCGGGGAAAACACTCTACTGGTTGGAGTCATACCTAACGCAAAGGAAGATGGTTGTGGTTGTTGGAGGTCAATCATCTGAGCTCCAGGACATCACTGCAGGAGTTCCTCAGGGTAGTGTCCTAGGCCCAACCATCGTCAGCTGTTTCATCAATGACCTTCTTTCAGTCATTAGGTCAGAAGTGGGGATGTTCGCTGATGATCGTACAATGTTCAGCACCATTCGCGACTCCTCAGATACTGAAGCAGTCCGTATAGGTATGCCGCACGATCTGGACAACATTCAGGCTTGGGCTGATAAGTGGCAAGTAACATTCGCACCACACAAGTACCAGGCAATGACCATCTCCAACAAGAGAGAATCCAACCATCTTCACTTGATATTCAACAGCATTATCATTGCTGAATCTCCCACTATCAACCCTTGACCAGAAACTGAATTGGAGTAGCCACATAAATACTGTGGCTAAAACAGCAGGTTAGAGGCTGGGAATACTGCAGCGAGTAACTCACCTCCTGTCTCCCCAAAGCCTCTCCACCATCTACAAGGCACAAGTCAGGAGTGTGATGGAATACTCTCCACTTGCCTGGATGGGTGCAGCTCCAACTACACTCAAGAAGCTCGATACCATTCTGGAAAAAGCAGCCCACTTGACTGGCACCCCATCCACCACCTTAAACATTCACTTCCTCCATCACCGACGCACAGTGGCAGCAGTGTGTACCATCTACTAGATGCACTGCAACAACTCATCAAGCCTCCTTCAACCACACCTTCCAAACACACGACATGTACAACTTACAAGGACAAGGAAAACAGATGCCTGGGAACACCACCACCTGCAAGTTCCCCTCTAATCTACACACCATCCTGACTTGGGACTATATCACCATTCCTGCATGGTCACTGGGTCAAAATCCTGGAACTCCCTTCCTAACAGCACTGTGGGTGTACCTACACCATGTGGACTGCAGCAGTTCAAGAAGGCAGCTCACCATCACCTGTTCAAGGGCAATTAGGGATGGGCAATAAATGCTGGCATAGCCAGAGATGCCCACATCCCATGAAAGAATAAAAATAAATTCTTTGAATGCCTGGATGTGTGGAATAGAGAAAAAAAAGGACTTGCATTTATGTAGCACCTTTCACGACCTCAGGGGATCCCAACGCACTTCACAGCCATTGAAATACTTTTTGAAGTTTAGTCACTGTTGTAGGAAACACAGTAGCTGATTAGTGCACAGCAAGCTCCCACAAACACCAATGGGTGCTAATGACCAGATAATCTATGTTATTGATATTGATTGAGGGATAAATATTGTCCAGGACACCAGGGAGAACTCGCCTGCTCTTCTTCGAAATTGCGCCATATGATTTTTTGCATCAACCCAAGCAAGCAGATGGGGCCTCAGTTTAAACAGCTCATCCAAAAAGTGCAGCATTCCCTCAGTACTAGAGTGTTGGCCTTGATTTTGGTGGGACTTGAACCCAGAATTTTTTTATTCGTTTATGGGGTGCGGGCATCGCTGGCTAGGCCAGCATTTATTGTCCATCCCTAATTGACCTTGAACTGAGTGACTTGCTAGACCATTTCAGAGGGTAGTTAAGAGTCAACCACATTGCTGTGAATCTGGAATCACATGTAGGCCAGACCAGGTAAGAACAGCAGATTTCCTTCCCTAAAGGCCACAAGTGAACTAGATGGGTTTTTATAACAATCGACAATGGTTTCACGGTCACCAGTCGACTGGATTTTAATTCCAGATTTATTAATTGAATTCAAATTTCACCATCTGTCGTGGTGGGATTCGAACCCATGTCCCCAGAGCATTAGCCTGGGCTCTGTATTACTAGCTCAGTGACATTACCACTACGCCATCATCTCCCCGAATCTTATAACACAGAGGCAAGAGTGTTACCAACTGAGCAACAGTATTAATGCATCAAGATGCTGACCTTGGATGTTAGAAATGTAACAGTTTTTGAGCCAGGACAGAGGCAGGGAAAGGGGAGGGGGCGGGGAGGAAAGAACAAAAGGGAAGGTCTGTGATAGGGTGGAAGGCAGGGGAGATTAAATGATAAAAGGGATGATGGTGCAAGGCAAAAGGAGCTGGTAATGGGACAAGTAAAGAAACAAAAGATGGGGTCTAGAGGAGGTGTAAATGGAAATAAACATCACCTCCAGCCACTCTCTGAAAATGGGAGCAGTGGTTATGATCTGAAACTGTGTTTCTCTCTCCACAGATGGTCCCTGACCCATTGAGTATTGCCAGCATTTTTTGTTTATCAGCCTTAATAAATCCAATAAGGAATTCAGGAGAAACTTCTATTACCCAGGGAGTGGTGAGAAGGTGGAATTCAAATGGCGAGGTTGAGGAGAATGTATTTAAGGGGAAGCTATATAAGTACATGAGGGAGAAAGAAATAGAAGTCTATGCTGATAGGGTGAGATGAAGAAGGGTGGGAGGAGGCTTGTGTGGAGCACAAACACTGGCATGGACCTGATGGGCCGAATGGCCTGTTTCTGTACTGTACATACTTTGTCATTCTATGTAGCTTCTGGGCAAACAAACAAAAATAATTGCAGGATGAAGAATGGGAAAAGAGGAATCCTGTTGAGAAGTTAGTGTGGATGGAAACTGTAAAGTCTCCTAGCAACCAAAGAGCCCTGCATGTGCTGACATTGCCAGCTTCATTATGCTTTTGTCCTCCGTGGCCTCCAATTATGGGTCACTGTTCTTATCTGACTGAGATCAGAACTGCTGTGGATTTCAAACAGTTTTGTTCCATGCCTCCCCAGCAGTGAAAAGAGACTTTGATTTAAAGGCCTGCTCGGGTCTGGAAAAAAAACCTGACCCGAACCCAACACAAGCACATTGGACCCGAGCCCGACCCGGCCCAAGTCCTTCCATTCTTTCCTGCGCCCGACCCGACCTGCGCCCGACTCGACCTGCGCCCAACCCGACCCCGACCCTGACCCCGGCCCTGACCCCGACCCGACCTCGGCCCGAGTCCTTCCATTCTTTCCTGCGCCCGACCCGACCTGCGCCCAACCCGACCTGCACCCAACCCGACCTGCACCCGACCCGACCTACACCCAACCCGACCTGCACCCGACCCGACCTACACCCAACTCAACCTGCACCCGACCCGGCCTGCACCCGACCCAACCTGTCGCCAACCCGACCTGCACCCGACTCAACCTGCGCCCAACCCGACCTGCACCCGACCCGACCTGCAGCCAACCCGACCTGCACCCGACTCAACCTGCGCCCAACCCGACCTGCACCCGACCCAACCTGCAGCCAACCCGACTTGCACCCGACTCGACCTGCGCCCAACCCGACCCCGACCCTGACCCCGGCCCTGACCCCGACCCGACCCCGGTCCGAGTCCTTCCATTCTTTCCCTTGCCGACCCGACCTGCGGCCAACCCGACCTGCGCCCGACCCGACTTGCACCCAACTCAGCCTGCGCCCAATCCAACCTGCACCCAACTCCACCTGCGCCCAACCCGACCTGCACCCGACCCAACCCGCACCCGACCCGACCTGCACCCAACTCAACCTGCGCCCAACCTGACCTGCGCCCGACCCAACCTGCACCCAACTCAACCTGCGCCCAACCTGATCTGCACCCAACTCAACCTGCACCCAACTCAACCTGCGCCCAACCTGGCCTGCGCCCGACCCAACCTGCACCCAACTCAACCTGCACCCAACTCAACCTGCGCCCAACCCGACCAGCACCCAACTCAACCTGCGCCCGACCCAACCTGCGCCCGACCCAACCTGCACCCAACTCAACCTGCGCCCAACCCGACCTGCACCCAACTCAACCTGCGCCCGACTTGACCTGCACCCGACCCGACCTGCGCCCGACCCGACCTGCGCCCAACCCGACCTGCGCCCAACTCAACCTGCGCCCAAACCGACCTTCGCCCGATCCGACCTGACCTGCGCCCAACTCAACCTGCGCCCGACCCGACCTGCACCCGACCCGACCTGCGCCCGACCCGACCTGCACCCAACTCAACCTGCGCCCGACCCAACCTGCACCCAACTCAACCTGCGCCCAACCTGACCTGCACCCAACTCAACCTGCGCCCGACTTGACCTGCACCCGACCCGACCTGCGCCCGACCCGACCTGCGCCCAACCCGACCTGCGCCCAACTCAACCTGCGCCCAAACCGACCTGCGCCCGATCCGACCCGACCTGCGCCCAACTCAACCTGCGCCCGACCCGACCTGCACCCGACCCGACCTGCGCCCGACCCGACCTGCACCCAACCCGACCTGCGCCCGACCCGACCCGACCTGCGCCCGACCCGACCTGCGCCCGACCCGACCCGACCCGAGCCGACCCGACCTGCGCCCGACCCGACCCGACCTGCGCCCGACCCGACCTGACCTGCGCCCAACTCAACCCCGACCCTGACCCCGACCTGAGTCCTTCCATTCTTTCCTGTGCCCGACCCAACCTGCGCCCGACCTGACCTGTGCCCAACCCGACCTGCGCCCGTCCTGACCTGTGCCCGACCTGACCTGTGCCCAAACCGACCCCGACCTGACCCGAGCCTGACCCCTAGTGCACTCACTGTACTTACCACTTTTGGATGGATGGAATGGAAGGAAGCTGCAGCATGAATGCGATGATGACATAGAGACGCTCACTCGCTCACTGCGCAGACTCAGTTTCCCTCCTTGACCTCCCAGACTCCCAGCTCAGGCAGGCTTTTCAAATTTTGACGATTACTTACTCAACTTCTCTTTTCCTCCCAGCAGAACAAAAGGTAGTACTGTGTGTGTCCAACCCGGACCCGGCCCGACTTGACCCAATTCCGAAAGCTGGAGGCCGGACCTGGAACAGCGACCCGACATATGTCGTCGGGTCCCGTCGGGTTCAGGTCGGGTAGCAGGCCTTTACCTTGATTATCCGCAAACTCCACCTCTTTATTTTCTAATCACACAGGCCTGCAAAGCATTAGTTAGATATTTACTCCTTCGGGTTGAAATAATGTTTGGGTTGTACCTTGCTGGAAGTGAGAGCCAATAGCAGTGCAGCGAGGGCAACAGGGAGTCTGAGACCTTAGTGAATGACAGGACCAGCACTCTACCTTTGAAAACCAATGAGTGTAAAGGATTGAGCAAGAAACAGGAACAGAGCAGAAAATCGGGTGAAATAGAGTCAAATCAGATACAGAAAGAGAAATAAAAAGAGGGAACGATTGGATTAAGAGAGGAAGTAAAAAGAGACAGACAGGAAAATTAAGAAAAATTATTTTAAAAAAAAATTAAAATCTCCAACAAGAATTTACTAGATGCAGGAATGAGACTCCAGTTTAAATTGTTCCTTTTCTGGGCCAGAGCTCCTTGGGACCTTTCACTACAATTATATCAATACAAGTTATTGCTGTTGATTGGCATTGCATTAACATTAACATTGCATTATTTGTGTTAACAGAGTATTAATGCTGTTAAATTCCATTCCCTAACTTTCTGCAGAGGAGTGAGTTGAATTGATGATTAATGTATCAAATCCAGCAAATTCCTATAACTAACAGGGAGGCTAAGGGCGAAATGCCATTTGTGTGAAGCAGAGGAGCAGGTTAAATTGACCAGAAAATTCTGGAGGTTTGTAAGTCACGGTGTATCTCTGCATCTTGTGGAGTTTACTGACTGATTTGTCCATTAATAACACTATGCATTGTTACCATACTGTTACTTTCCCAGGAAAATTTGACCCAATTTTTTGCTGTTGGCTCGAGGTTCAAGACGAGATGCAGCATGTCTGATCTCACTGTGCGCTGGATGAGGCTGCAGATTTTGAACGGTGAGAATTTGAAGTATTCTCTCAGTTGCACAATCTAATTTGTATGTAGGGCATGCATGCTCAGCCCTTGTGAAATTTGTTTGCAAGTCAGCCATTTGCTGCTGATAGTCTCCTGACATATTGCACACAGCCAGCAGCTAAAGGTATAGTGAGGAAGGCTTCAGACTTGTGACAGCCTCCTCTCCTCCCTCAATTTCTAGAAATTTCTACAATTCCTGGAACGTTGCTGTCACGATTCCTATCCGAGATGTACCAAGACAGATAAAGATAGGATTGCGTTTGTATAGCATCTCTCAACAGCTCAGGACATCTCAAAGGCACTTCACAGCCTATTCCTAACGTGCAGTCACTGTTGTAATGCGGGAAACGTGGGAACTCGTTTGCGCACAGCAAGATCCCAAAAACAGCAATGCGATAACAAACAATCTTTATTTTTTTTGTGAGGTTGCTTGATAAATATTGGCCAGAATACCATTGAGAACTCCTCTGCTCTTCTTTGAAATAGTGCTGTAGAATGCTTTGATGTCCACCTAGAGAGCAGATAGGGCCTCGATTTAACATCTCATCTGAGAGACAGCACCTCTGACAGTGCAGCACTCCCTCAGTACTGGCCTGGGAATGCCAGTCTGCAGTTTGTGCTCAAGTCCCTGGAGTGGGACTTGAACCTTCATGGTACCTACCCAGCCATGGTAACACCCACAGGCAGCTTACTGAGCTTCCATTCCTTTGATTTTGATAACAAGGCAGAGTGATGGGATTTAGCAGTTGAATCATAACAGAATCACCAGGTGCTTTGGTCCTGGCTGAACTGATCTCTGCGGGATCAGCAGGGGAAGGGTTAACTCCATCTCTGGCAGTGCCTGGCCAGCAGGCCCCAGGTGCAGGCAGTGAGGAGATAGATCTGAGCCTCTAACTCCCACCACCCTGTGTGTCCCCGTGACAGGATGGTTGATGATATGGCCAGACACCATGAGTCAGCACCTTGGATTGCAAGAGACAAAACAAAGAGCAGGAAGGAATACAGCTGCCAACAAAATGTGGAGCCTTGTTTCTGAATGTCTGCAGTCCTTTAAGCAGCTGATTTCTTTGACTATCCCTCAAGCTGATCTGCAAGCTGTGCAGTTTCACTAATCACACACGTGCTTCAAAAAGCAAAGGCAAATTGGACATCAGATTGCTCACAAAGGGGTTTATGGGTATTAAGTGGTGGATAGTGGGGGAGGGTAGTAGAATTTCAGGTCGCGACCTCTCACTCCTCTCCCTCGACAGGGTGTTTCCTGACTCTGCCATTTCAATGTGCCTAATCTTTCAGAGCCAGATGCAGGGAAGCTCACGAGTGGGGGTGGAGGAAGCCTGGACTCGGGAGCATGAGTTATAAAAATATTGGAGATGGAACCCAAAAAAAGGCTGGTTAACCAATTGGGCAATGAAGAGTCCGTTTACCTTCCAATGGGTGTGGGTGGGCGGGGGCATCATGAGGACTGACATGGTGAGTGACCAATGGCAAGAGTCTGGGGCGGGGCATTCCAAGGACAGGTATGGTGGGTGACCAATGGTGGGAGTGTGGTGGTGTGGTGGTTGGTGGTGGGATGTCATGTGATGAAACCTCCAGGAATACATGCAACCAGAGTTGGTGACCCTAATAGATGAACCTAGGGATGTCCCGAGGAAGGTGTCTGATTCTTTTCCCTTTCCCACACAGTTCCATGGGGCCTTGGGTTCTGCTGCTTTCCAGCAAAGTCCAGGAGACCCTGAGGCCTCAGCTCAGGCCTGCCTACCTTGCCTGGGCGTATTCATGTGACCTCTGGCCTACCAACTACCTCGCCTGGCATACTCATCCCCATGTGCCCAGTTGGAGAGTGAACCCATGGCTACCGAATTAACACCTTCACCCAATGAACTACAACGGTTTGAGAGGAAGACCAATGACCAGCTTCTTAGGGCAGCTGGTGACGGGCAATGAATGCTACCCTTGCCAGTGACACCCACAGCCCAAGAATGAACTTAAATAAACAGCAGTTGTTATGTTCTATATATAGTGGATGCTGAGTCATTACCCAGAGAGTGATGAGAATGTGGGATTCACTACCACCAGGAGTAGTTGAGGCGATTAACCAAGAGATACATTTAAGGGGAAGCTGGATAAACACATGAGGGAGAAAGGAATAGAAGGATATGCTGATAGGGTGAGATGAAGAGGAATGGGAGGAGGCTCATGTGGAGCATAAACACTGGCATTGAGCAGTTGGGCCGAATGGCCTGTTTCTCTGATGTAACTTTGATGTAATTCTGAGAGTCCTTCAGTCATTGTGTGATCACAACAGTATAGCAAATGTGTGGGATCTCTCTGTGGAGTTTCCTAACAATCGCCTGCCCAGTATTTAAAGGGTTACACTGTCATTCTATACACACTCGTAGGTTTTGGAAGTGGTCCAATCTGCGTGTTTGAAGGAATTCAGTGAAACTGTACCCGAGGCTGCTAGAGGTACAGCAGCATGAGCTGATACTTGTTCTGGCTCATTAATGATCTGGAATAAAGGCTGCCAGAAAACCATCTGCTGCGGTCCTTTTTACCTCTTCACCATCGAGACATTTTCATTAGTCAGGCGCTCTGAGGTCTATTTTAACAGCTCTTTGTGTGCCAGACCCTCCCAGTTCTTTAACCCTGCGATTAATGTGGTTCCATTTTGATGCTACCTATGAGCAACGTATTAGAACTGAACCACCTGTGTTTCCAAAACATGCATCAAAGACAGCTCTGTAATCTTGCCTAACCACACGCCTCGGAGAGCTCAGTAACACTCAGAATACGTACTCACCATTCCCCTCCAACCCTGTAAACAACCAATTCCTCCAAGTCAGGCCTGTTTGGCGGTGGAGTGAATCACTTGGTGTGTTACACACCGGCACTACACACGTTGGTAACCATTCCCCACCTTAGGACTACTTCAGATCTCAGCTAGAGCACCAAGCTACAACAACAAGAACTCGCTTACACTTCTAGTTCATCCAAACAGGATCATCCTGAGTGACCCCGCAAGATTCCGTGCAGAGTCCGGCACTAATTCACTGGCCTCACCCCCCAGAGCCCCCTCTCTCCCTCCCTCCGAATGTTACCAACCCTTTAGAATTATTCAGGAGTCTCCAGAAAGAGCAACAACAATCTGTATTCATACAACACTCTTAATGTAGTAAAAAGATCTCCACTGACCCAAGCCATATAAGGAGATATTAGGACAGGTGACCAAAAGCTTGGTCAAAGAGGTAGGTTTTTAAGGTGTGGAGAGAGAGTTACAGAGGTTTAAGGAGGGAATTCCAGAGCTTGGGGCCTAGTCAGCTGAAGGCACGGCCTCCAATGGTGAAGTGATTAAAATCGGGGATACATAAGAGGCCAGAGTTGGAGGAGCACAGGTATCTCAGAGGGTTGTGGGGCTGGAGGAGATTAGAGAGATTGGGAGGGATGAGGTCATGGAGAGATTTGAAAACAGGAATGAGAATTTTAAAATGGAGGTGTTGCTGGACCAGGAGCCAAAGTGGGTCAGCGAGCACAGGTTTATGAGACTTGGCTCAGGTTAGGAGATGGGCAGCAGTGTTTTGAACAAGTTTGGAGGCCAACAAGGCTCCATAGTCAGAAGGTCACCCTCACTGACTGACTTGTTTCTTATGCTCAGATCTTTCCCTTGACTGGAGTACTACTGAACACAGCTAAAGGCCTACTCGGGTCTGGAAAAAAAACCCCGACCCGAACCCATAGAGACGCTCACTGACTCACTGAGCAGACTCAGAGTCTGTGGAGTCCGGATGCACGTTTCCCTCCTTGACATCCCGGACTCCCAGCTCAGGTAGGCTTTTCAAATTTTGGTGTAGTACTGTGTGTGTCCGACCCAGACCTGGCCCAACCTGGTCCCAGCCTGACCCGACCCGAGCCCAAAAGCCAGACCCGGAAGAGCGACCCGACCTGACCCAAACACGACACGTGTCATTGGGTCCCGTTGGGTTGGGGTCGGGTAGCAGGCCTTTAATCACAGCTTCACAAGTATACAATGAATGGGGCAGGATTCTGCAATAGTTGCTCATATTCTGTCAGTTATTCCCCTCTTGTCTCACACACCACACCCAGGCAGCATGTTGATACCAGCCTGCAGCAGCTGCAAGGCAGTCGAGTTCACTCCTCCCGATGGAGAGTGCCCTACCTTTATTCAGAACCTCTCTCTGTAACCTCCTCCAGCCCTACACCCCTCCCTCTCTCTAACCTCCTTTAGCCCTACAGCCCTCCCTCTCTCTGTAACCTCCTTTAGCCCTACACCCCTCCCTCTCTCTGTAACCTCCTCCAGCCCTACAACCCTCCCTATCTCTGTAACCTCCTCCAGCCCTACAACCCTCCCTCTCTCTGTAACCTCCTCCAGCCCTACAACACTCCCTTTCTCTGTAACCTCCTCCAGACTTACAACCCTCCCTCTCTCTGTAACCTCCTCCAGCCCTACAACCCTCCCTCTCTCTGTTACCTCCTCCAGCCCTACAACCCTCCCTCTCTCTGTAACCTCCTCCAGCCCTACAACACTCCCTTTCTCTGTAACCTCTTCCAGACTTACAACCCTCCCTCTCTCTGTAACCTCCTCCAGCCCTACAACACTCCCTTTCTCTGCAACCTCCTCCAGACTTACAACCCTCCCTTTCTCTGTAACCTCCTCCAGCCCTACAACCCTCCCTCTCTCTGTAACATCCTCCAGCCCTACAACCCTCCCTCTCTCAGTAACCTCCTCCAGCCCTACAACCCTCCCTATATCTGTAACCTCCTCCAGCCCTACAACCCCCTATCTCTGTAACATCCTCCAGCCCTACAACCCTCCCTCTCTCAGTAACCTCCTCTCGCCCTCAACGCTCCCTGTCTCTGCGTTCCTTCACTACTGCCCTCTCGTACACCCTCCTTTTCCCTTCGCCCCACCATTGGCGGCTTTGCATTCAGTTGCCTGAGCACCAAGTGAGACCATTCCCTCCCTACCATCTCTGGGCTTCTCTCCCTCCCATTCTGACCCTCCTTAAAACCCATGTCTTTGCCCCAGCTTTTGGTCACATGTCCTGCTATCTCCCTGTTTGTCTCAGTGTTTAATTTTGTCTGACCATACGTCTGTGCAGTGTCTTGGGATGTTTTTCTACGTTATATTGTTGTTGTTGTCTAATGAAGATGGAATGTTTTAACTCCCGAGGGGAAGTGATTCAAGCTTCCAACATCTGGCTGAGGCATAAGAACAACCAGCTTCCGCAATGAAATGAATGACATTCGACAAGAAC